>NC_051177.1:132773389-132988386 GCF_013339695.2 Rhipicephalus sanguineus
GACATCTCAATCAGTGTGGTCGGAGGCGACGTACATTGAGAGCATGTCGCCGAGCGTGCGGTTAAAACATTCTTAGACCATTCGCCTGTGGGTGGTAAGGAGTAGTTTTGCCTTGGAACAGCATGGCACTCTTTGAGAATGGCCTCAACTACTTCCGACAAGAAGACACGCGAACTGCTTCCGATAAGAAGACACGCTACAGTGGTTGTTGGCTGCCAGTGCCAATGCGATACGTACCAGCGGACGTGCTGCCGAGAGAAGTTTGCCCGACATCGAACGAAGAACGAAATTCTTCCAACAGGGACAGCAGCTGGAAGCGCTGGACCGACGTAAGGTTGCCAGCAATGAAGGGACAAATTACATCACCGCGTGATCAATGGCACGGGAAACATTACAGTTTGAGTCACCGGGTGCGTCCAGAACTTGTGCGACTTCGAGGGGCTCCACTCCACCGAGACATTCCCCTCGCACCAATGTACCAATGTGCGGGGATCACCGGGGTCACCAAGATGCCCCAAGCAATCCCTGCAGCTGCCCCACTGAGTTACGCCGAAGCCGCCGCTAGATCTCCGTCCTTCGAAGCGGGCGTGTCGGATACGTATGCTTCCATCATCCCTAGGCCCCGACTGCAGCCCACCATGCAGTCATTTCAGCAGCCACCCCGTCGGTCGCATCCTGCGACATGGACGGGACCTGCCTCGGCGAACCGATGGCGCACACCTGACAATCGGCCCATCTGCTTTGCATGCGGTTATGCCGGTCACGTGGAACGCTACTGCAATCGCGTGTAGCCGCCTCGAGTCGCGTCACCCGCCACCAGCCAGTCCAGCCATGCATTCTACTACCACTGTCACTGTCACCGATGCGCCCACGTTCTGTCGAACGAGAGCAGGAAAGCTAGCCGTCGCAGTACGCGAGGCAAGGGCTGCGACGCTATCGAACTGTAAAAGCCCTCGGCATAGTCCATCAAATGTCATAGACATGTTTGTGGACGGTGTTCGCGCATGTGCCCTTATCGACACTGGAGCCGCCGTAATCATTATGGACGCAAAACTTTGCCGCATACTCCGAAAAGTGATGACGCCACTTTCTGGGATGTCCATCCGTACCGCCAGCTGTCAGAGTATTAGGCCTACAGCAGTATGCACTGCTCGGGTCGTCATTCAGGATGTTCTGTACGACGTCGAGTTCATCATAATTGCTGCGTGTTCTCACGACCTCATCCAGGGATGGGATTTTCTCTCCCGTCCCGACGCCGTAAGTCATTGTGCACCAGCTGCACTAGAACTCTCACCGTTCTCACATTTGACGCCGGAAGACATTCCATCGGCATTGACGAAGATCTTCGTCAGGGACGATACCAATGTGCCTCCAATCTCGTCAATGGATGTGCCAGTCTACTGCACCGGTCGCTCCGACACCATTGCACTCCTTTCGCCAGCTAACCATGTTTTCACTAAGAAAGGGTTGCTGGTACCTTTCGTGACCGCGCAAGTCACTCAGGGCAGCATCACTTTTTATGTTACCAACATATTACTCATCTCCAAGGCTTCGCTACAATAGATAGATAGATAGATAGATAGATAGATAGATAGATAGATAGATAGATAGATAGATAGATAGATAGATAGATAGATAGATAGATAGATAGATAGATATTATAGCAGCCCCACCCTAATATTGGAAACGTTCTTCTACTCATAGAATTACTGAACATGATGTATGTGCACACAAGCTTAGAACGTAGGAATTTGTGTCTGCAGACGCTTTCTTTACGTCACCTATTGCATATATTGCGATAACGATGTTTTTTTAGGTACTTCAGTACTATTTACTGTCCTGTTCCTTTTTTATGTTTGTGATGGTTATATGTTTCATCAGAATTTGCAAACTGTATCTGTATAAAATGATGTTCTCTGATTGTGTCTAAGTTGTGTATGACATGTTATTACAGTTTTTATTTTATGTAATTATTTTTTTTGCGAGACTGTATTTCGGAGGAAAAGCCTCCGTCAGGCTATGTAGCCTTTTGCTTTTGCTTCGTTTTTTTTCTGTTGTACCTACAGAAAAATAAATCAAATATCAAATCTCAAATCTCAAAAAAATTAAGCTGGTTTGTAAAGATCCATCATGGGGCAGGCGTGCGAACACGGAGATACAGAGGAGGCAAAGATTATCAACTAACAAGGCCCGCTGCGGCGGAAAAACAAGGTGACACAGAAACTTATCTGCAGATACGTGTATGTGTAGCGCCACCTGTCAATTCGACACACTTGGTGTCTCTGCGAGAGTTGTCTGTTCAACGTTTCATTTTTTTCTTTATGTAGGTTGCTCGATGGCTGGCTCACGCTGTGTTTCCACTAACATTGACGTACCAGGCTTTAACCGTTGCACTTGATTATTTGTTCTCGTGTCTGTAGGAAACTGCATTCACCTAATTTTGGCGTATATTTACAATCTACAGAACGGAAAGATAGATTAGATGGGGGCCTCCGATTAGCTACCACTTGTGCTCGGTTACCACAGTGACCAGTGTGCCTTAGGTAGAAGGTAAAAGGGACATTTTATACCCCACCTGTACGGCAATCAATAGTTTGTTGGTGTGTATTACGAGACAAGTGTGAGCCCACATTTTTTCTGTTGGCTGCTCATCCTTTCGCTGCACGGCAGCTAGTTTTTCCCTATTCAAGAGGTGCAATAATATCTAATATTACTTCCGCCTAACAACAACGAGAATATTTATTGCATCGTTCTGTTCCACAGCAACCGCCATCTATATCACGACCTACTGTACTCCTGACCTGCCCAGATGTCCCCTCACCAGCGCCCACATTCTAGTTCATACATCCTGCCGCTAGGAACGTAACCTACGATCGTTGTGCCGCTAGTCAACACCTGTTCGCTGACATCAGCTTGTGGTGATGTTTCGCCAGCGCAGAGCGCTCATATTGTGTAATTATTAGGCATAAACGCAAAATTCTTCAGAAATAAGAATACGGAAAGTGAATTGGAACTTTTTTCTTGCAGTTAAAATGACACAGCCGTTATACGCTATGCAAGTCTACGGCTTCTGATGTTAGTCAACCAGTGTGCAGTAAATACTTAACCACACTGTATAGCTCACACGACGCTCCGTCTAAGTTTGCAGAAACAGTCACGTAATGCCGGCAGTTCGTCACAGCATAGAGGCGTTCTTACTCCAGCGCCATCCAAACGGTCGCAGAGTGGCAGACGAACATGTTAGAGGTAGCGCCACCTACGGCCAGCGGTTGAACGAGAGTGGGGACGTGCGCTGCCATAGGAACCCCGCTTTTTGGGCAGGTCAGGAGTACAGTAGGTCGTGATCTATATGAGATGATTTCCTTGCGTTATCCCTGCGCACCCGCTACTTCAATGTTAATGATAATCAATATTTGGGTTTAACGTGCAAAGTCACGATATGATTATGAGGGACGCCGTAGTGGAGTGCTCCGGAAATGTCGACTACATGGGGTTGTAAAACGTGCACTTAAATCTTGTACATCAAGGTCATCAATTGAGTGGGTGATCGCTGTGTGTTATATGTTTCATGACTGGAATATAGCGAGCGCCTTGTTTCAAAGAAAGGAAACACAAGCAACCCAGGAGGTAGTGATTCTTGTGGGACGGAAAGATGCGCCAAATAGGTCATTTCTTTTTAGTGCGCAACATGAGCAGACGAACATGGTAATAAGACAGCGTAAATTAGCTTGCAAATTCCTGATAATGGCTACATGAACTTTGTGAGTCATGAATAAATTCTCAAAATAATATTATTAATAATTGTTGGGGTTTAACCTGCCGAAACCGAATAAATTCTCAAAATACTATACCAACGATGAGTGGAACAAGGAAGTTATGTTGCCTCATTGTTCCCCATGCGAAGCGCCATACAAAGTAAGGCATGATCATGCGAAAAAATATATAATTTTTCGGCCACTAAAAAAGTTCCAAGGAACGTATAAGTCAGCTTTGCTTCGACAATAACCTTGAAGACAGACAGAAAGCATAAGCAAAAAGAGAAAACTAAATTGTCTAGCTCTCATTTTATGCGCCGCTACCTGCAAAGACTCAAATCAGATGTGACCACCGACATGGAAATGTCTGCCATCCGGCTATGGTAGTACCTTTGCGGACGCTAGCACACATTAACGTGCTGCCTGCTCAAGGGTCCGCAAAGTTCAGTGCTTATCGGAAATACACCTGTGCGCCGGTCAGAAATCTCCGGCGGCCGCGCGTGAACGACGCGGGGTTCAACGGATCGGCGGTGGAGTGGTCGCGCTGAAGAGGGGTTTGGGGAGGAGGAATTGTGAGGCGGGGTGCAGAAAGTAGTACCTTGGATTTAGAAGAAAAAAATTCGAAAAACCGCGGAAGAGGTCTCACCTTTTTACTGGAAAACTGCATCGTACCGCCGTCAAGAGTTCGTCGGTTGGAACAATAAAGTAATCCGCCGCTTTGTTCATTGTCTTTACTGTTATATTTACTTGAAGTTAAATTGATGGGCGCAAATACTCCGACAGGGACGCAGAACACAGAATACAGCTATTTTCAGATAATCTTTTTAAGATTAACGAAAATCATATGTGTTGGATGTATCACCCTCGTGCCCATAGTGACTGTTTGCCATTTCAGTCCGCCTGTTCCGAGACTATAGACAGCGATAGTCACTGCTAGTTTGCAGATGGCTATAGATATGTCTGGCCTCCTTACCGTTTAAAAAAGCTTGGAACTACAAATTTATAGGCCTGTCTCGGCGGGTTTCTATTCTTTTGTATTAAGATATGTTTGTGAAGCTTTGCTAAATAAAGTTCGGCATCAAAAGAATAATACTTTCCCCTGAAGCGATAAGAAAATGCGTCCAACCGTCATTGCATACACACACAGAGTAGCTCATCCTTTAAAGAATATGGTTTCTAGTATAACGTACCGGTACTGTCTTCGGCTCCTTGATAACTTTCTCGTTTTTCTGCTCGGATATCATCTATTTGAAGTGCTGAATGAGAAAAAGAACACATGAAGAAAAGCTGAGTCATGGCAAGATATACATCGGCCATACTGGAGGCCTTATTTATGACCATTTATCAGAGCACGCCTCGTCTATCAGAAATGGGACAGGATCTCATTTGCCGTATCAGTACAAGGAACGCACTTGTGAACCATTAAACGACGACGCATGCATTTCACTAAAAAGTAATGAGAAGGTTTCTCGGGAACTTGCCGAAGCTAAGTACACACCGAAATCCCGTTATAGATGCATAAGCGTTCCTTACGCGACCATTTATCTTATTTTTTGTACCTTTCTTGTTGATGTGTGTTCATTAAGGGGTGTTCCTACAAATCACGTTATTTGTAGGAAAAAAAAACGTATGACAGCGCCACTGCTGTGTAACCTGAGCAGGTGCGTAGCACGTGCATCCAGCGATTCCCGTTCGTAGATTTCCCACTGCTTCGTTGACGAAAGCGTCGACGACGCCAGTGTTTGAGGTATGTTAGGTTTTCCTGGCACGAGCAGAATCTTGTTAGCGTGATTCGAAAACTCGGTGAGCGACATGCGCGCTACTTTTTGCTGTGTTTTGTCGACGACTCCGTTCTTGTTACGGCAATTAAGATATGCGTCATCTGCAGCGAGTTCCGTCATGTTGTTTCCCCCTTCATTTTTTGCGTCGCAGTGCCGGCGGCGAACCACAGAAGCAGGGCATTCACTTGCCCGACGAGGCGGTGGCGCCCTCTCTTGTGTGCCGCCGGAGTCAGTCGAGTGCCTCCGAAATGTTTCTAGCAATTTTAGGTTAAACATCGAAATTATTTCTTGGTTGTTTCTGTGACTAATATATTTTAGACCTTGTTCGTTCATGTTGACCCGGTTTTGAGCAATGCTAGCCTGGTTATGGCCTCTATAGAGCGATTTATTCTGAGCGTGGTCACGCAACATGAGATGTATGAATGAACGAAAATTCGGGCCTCTAAAGTGCTCCGCACTTAGAATAAACTTACTTGCGAGTGCGCGCCAATCCGCGTCCTGTGTTCTTCGTACCTGTCTGAGTATTTCAATTGGTGAATTAAACTTCAGCTATGTACCAATTAGCCCGACAGGTTAATTACTCATGGTTGCGGTTTAACGTCTGAAAACTACGATATGATCATGAAAGATGCCGTTGTAGAGGACTCCGGAAATTTAGAGCACTCCGTGTTCTTTAACGTGCCTCTAAATCTAAGTACCTGGGCCTCTAACATGGAAATTAGTCCGATAGCAGCCACTACGAAGCTATATGTGGTGTTATTTCTTTCAGAAGAGTTAAGTCCACTTGAAGTGATACATCGATAAATACGGTTTTTCGCTCCTGCTGCTGCTGCTGAGCGGCGTGGCGCTGAAGATGGGGGGAAGGGGAGAGTGGGTGTATCGTAGAGCTTGGAGGGGGGTGCAGAAAGTAGTACCCTGGATTTAGAAAAAAGAATAGAAAAAACTGTGGAAACGGGCTGCCTTTTTCTGGAGAGCTGTATCATCTCCGCTGTGAAGATTTCGTCCGTTGGAACAATAAAATAGACGGTTGTTCTGTCCATTGTCTACTGCTATACTTATTTGAAGTGGAATTGGCTGGCGAAAGTACTCAGACAGGCACGAATCACATAGGATAGTGCAATTTTTGATATTCTTTTAACGCAAACCATGTGTGTTAAATGTGTCATCCTCGTGCATCAAAAATATTTTCGCCATTGTGCTCAACGTCATCAAACACAGTGATAGTCACTGCTAGTTTGCATATGGCGCCAAATGTCTTATTCCAACGGTGTTCGAAAAGGCTCGCCAAATTTCTAGGCATGGTTCTGGCACGTTTCCCTTTCTTTGTATTAGCATATGTTGGCGAAGCTGGTCTAACGAAAGTTATGCATGAAGAGAACGATGCTTTCGAAGGAAGCGGTAACGAAGCGTCCAATTCTCGTTTCTCTGGTAAAAAGAGTAGCTCATTTTTCTGAAGAATATGGCTTCTAGGTACAACGTACCGGTGGTGGCTTCGGCTCCTGGAGAAACTTCTCGCTCTTCTGCTAGGGTGGTCTCTAATTCAGGTTCTGAATCTGAAAAACAACACAGGAAGAAAACGTGTTTCAGCGAATGTTCAAAAGGTGTTGTGCCAAAATTCCGCTCAGCTGGGGCAAATATACATGGGGCAAACTGGCCGCAAAAGGCTTGCAACTACAAATTTCCTGGCATGTTTCGGCGCGTTTCCCTTACTTTGTATTAGCATATGTTGGCGAAGCAGCGCTAACGAATGTTCAGTGTGAAGAGAACGATGCTTTCCAAGGAAGCGATAAGCAAGCGTCCAATCCTCGTTCCTCTGGTACACACAGTAGTAGCTCATTTTTTTGAAGAATATGGCTTCTGTGTACAACATACCAGCGGTATCTTCGGCTCCTGGAGCAATATCTCGCTTTTCATCTCGGGTGTGTTCTAATTCACGTTCTGAATCTGAAAAAGAACACAGGAAGAAAACATGTTTCAGCGAATGTTCAAACGGTGTTGTGCCAAAATTCCGCTCAGCTGGGGCAAATATACATGGGGCAAACTGGCCGCAACAGGCTTGCAACTACAAATTTCCTGGCATGCTTCGGCGCGTTTCCCTTACTTTGTATTAGCATATGTTGGCGAAGCAGCGCTAACGAATATTCAGTGTGAAGAGAACGATGCTTTCCAAGGAAGCGATAAGCAAGCGTCTAATCCTCGTTCCTCTGGTACACACAGTAGTAGCTCATTTTTTTGAAGAATATGGCTTCTGTGTACAACATACTAGCGGTATCTTCGGCTCCTGGAGCAATATCTCGCTTTTCATCTCGGGTGTGTTCTAATTCACGTTCTGAATCTGAAAAAGAACACAGGAAGAAAACGTGTTTCAGCGAATGTTCAAACGGTGTTGTGTTTAGCAGAGCACGCCTCGTTCATCAGAAATGGGACAGGATCTCTTTTGCCTTATCAATATAACGAATGCACGTGTAAAACAATGCTGGACAACGCATGCATTTTACAGAAATTTAAAGACCAAGTTGAGTTGAGCTCAATAAACTTTATTTGCAAAACGGTTGGCTCGCGAACTGGCTGAGGATTTGTACACACCGAAATTGACTTAGCGTGGTATCAGCGTTTCTTACGTGACCATTTATTAGATTGTGCGTAGCTTTCTGGGTGATAGTACTTGCTGGAGCGGTGTTTCTACAAATCATATTATTTTCTTTGGTTTTGTAGGCATGCTTGAGTGGTGTGAAGCGATTGCGCTCCAATCCGCGTACCGTCTTCTTCGTCCCTGTCAGAGTATTTCAGTCGGTCAAGTCAACTTCAGCTTTATAGAAACTATTCCGACAGCATAATTATTGATTGTTGGGGTTTAACTTCCCAAAACAATGATATGTTTATCAGGGATGCCGTAGTGCATGACTCCGGATATTTCGATCACCTGCTTTTCTTCAACATAGACCTAAATCTAAGTACACGGGCCTGTAGCATTTTCGCCTCCATCGAAAGTAGCCCGACAGCACACACTTAGTGCTACATGTGGCGTTCTTTTTTTTAGGAGTTACGTCCACTTGATGTGAACCAGAGAAAAATGCAGTTTTTTGCTGCTGCTAAGCGCTGTGGCGCTGAAAATTGGGGGGGGGGGGGTAATATTATAAAGCAGGGGGCGGCGCGCACGAACCGTGGAAGCGGGCTCGCCTTTTTTGAAGAGGTGCGTCCACCCCGCTGTGAAGGGTTCGTACATTGGACCAACAAAATAAAGTGGCGCATTGTTCATTGTCTTTAGTGCTATATTTATTCGAAGAGACTGGCGCAAACGCTCAAACAGGGAGGAAGAACACAGGATACGGCATTTTTAGATATTGTTTTCCCGATTAGCGAAAATCGTGTGTATTGGATGTATCACCCTCGTGCCCAAAAAGAATTTTTGCCATTGCGCTCCACCCATTCAAAAACTAAGAGAACGAGAGTCACTGCTAATTTTCAGATGGCGATAAATACGTATTGTCCCCATGCTGTTCCAAGAAAGTTTGGAACTACAAATCGCTAGGCATGTCTCAGCGGGTTTCGATTCCGTTGTATTATGATATGTTTGCGAAGGTTTACAAAGCAAAGTTTGGCGTGAAGACAATGATGCTTTCCAAGGAAGCAATAAGAAAATGCGTCCAATCGCCAATTCTTGCGTACACAGGGTATCTCATTTTTTCAAGAATACGACTTATAGGTGTAACGTACCGGAGGTCTCTTCGGCTCTATGGAAACTTTCTAGTTTTTCTGCTCGGGTGACCTCGACTTCATGTCCTGAATGCGAAGAAGAACAGAGGAATAAAACACGTTTCTACAAATGTTCAAATGGTGTTCTGAACAGTACTACGCTGAGCTGAGGCAAAAGATACATCAGCCAAACTGGCAAACTGGCGATCTGATAATGAGAGGCGCCATAGTGGAGGGACGCAAATAAAATAAATATTAAAAACCTTCAGTTCGAGCGAGAATTGAATTCAGGCCTGCTACGTGGGAAGCAGGCGTTGTACCACAGAACCGCGCCATTTTTTTGTTTTATGTTATTGATTACAATGCCTAATAACAAATAACAGATTATATAACTCAGTGTTGCATTGAGTCAGCGACAACAATCGCACAAGTACTACTACACAAGTATTCAAAGGCTAACATGCATGCAATGTTCAAGTCCAGAAAAAACAAGGAACGTTCTTCAAAATCTTATCAGAAGGTGGCTGGTAAGCTTGAAGCTACTACGCACAAAAGAAAAAAAAATTCACCATCTCCCACTAATGGGAACCATGTGGGGATGCGAAGGAGCGCATGGGCCAACTTAAAGTTCCGTTCATCACGGGCACCTTGCCCGATGTTAACGCGTCCTTGTATGTGGAGCACACTAGGCATTCACTGCAGTTGCTGTTGCTGTTACTCCTCCCGAACTCTTGTTGGAGCACGCCACGCGGGTTCATCGCGTGTCTGCAGAATCTCGTTCCCCAATGCCATCACGTGATTGGTGAAAGAGCGTAAGGGGGAGATGCCACAGCATCTTATCCAGCCCTTTACACAGGCCCGAACGCGCTGACGCGTTCCAGAGCGTTCTGGCTAGGATACAACGCGTTGGTTCATCGCGCGTCTGCAGAATCTCGTTCGCCGGCGCCATCACCTGAATGCTGAGAGAGTTTAAGGGCGAGAGGCCACAACGTCTTACCCAGCCCCTTGCACAGGCCCGAACGCGCTAGCGCGTGCCCGAACACGTGGTTTTGTCTGCGTTACGCCAAGCTAGGACAGCATACGGCAGCCCGGGCCCCTAAAGTGCTCTGCACGTATCATCAAGGTGGTCGAAGATCAAGATGAAGAAGACTTCTCCTTGGCGCGAGCGTGCGCTCAATATGTTACAGATGGCTATGGTAGGTTTTAGAAAGCGGACGGTCGCCAACGGAACTACGGACAAAGCCCAGCGCAAAAGCTACTTCGCGTCAAAAAAACACTAATGATGTCATATAGCTGGAGGAGTCTCCTTAACGCATATAATATTGCGTGGCAGAAGCAAAGCATGGCTGCATGTGTCAAAGCATGTGAATTGCGAACGAGTGGGTGTTTTAAAGGCCCACTGATTGCATCGCGCTCAGACATATTTAATCATCATCAGCAGCAAAAACTCGAGCAAAGTGAGCAGCTGTGTAGGTTCGCGTGTTGCCTTACGCACGCGTATTGGGACCTTCGCTGATTCGCAGAAGGAAGAATTATCTCGTAGTGCACATTTAGGCAATCTAGGATAGTTTGAAACGACCAATGTTAAGCGCACAGACGTTCGTTTTCTTGCGGCATGGTTGAGGCATCCACGTGAAAACCGAAGCGAGGCTAGCAACTGAGAAGGCGATGTGCACGGGGCCCGATTACGCTATCGAGTTCTATGCTTGATGGCGAAGGTGAATCAGGAATAACCCCATTTTGATTACAAACATTTGAAATATGATAGACACTTAATCATGCTCTAGGTTTCCCTGAAATTTAGCGCAGTGTTGGTTTCTTGATTTCGCTATTTTAGAAAAAAAAGCGCCAAATCTTTATTTATTGATTTACACGAGTAAAAATGAAAGGAACAAACATGCGTAAACATAGCGATATATTTATTAATTTCAGTTGTCTATGTACAGTGCAGTAGGTACAAGACTCCAAAAATATACTATCCCAGTAAGTTGGGACGTCACCCTTCAATCCTGGAGGACGCAGCGGGGTAGAGTTCATGCAATCCTCATGAGACTTCTCGAGGAGAGAAAGATAGGACAACTTCTGAGGACGTGATGTATTTTATGTGCAGATTCCCCGTTGGCATTAAAAGAAAAGAAAAAGGAAACGTCAGGCCTGCGCGGAAAGCGCAGCACAGTCACAGCGAAAGCTGGAAGAGCGGCATTTCGAGAGCCCGTCATAAACTCTCTTGGGGCTACTAATACAAGTACACTAGCAACGTACCCACTACGCCACAAATCATAATTTTTGTGAAGTTGGGAAGCACCCACGACAACATTATCAGTCGTTCTAATAGAGAGAAGCGAGGTACAATCTGTAAGGCATTATGTGCACTTTCTTGATGCGACGGCTGATAACGATGAAGAATTATGGCTGAGTCTTTAAGCACCCACTTGTTATGTCATTCGCATTGTGTGACGCCCGGTCGTTATTTAACTCTCCTACCACCCTGTATAACATATGTCAGAGAGAGAGAGAGAGAGAGGGAAATAACTTTATTGAGACCCTCAGGAAATGGATCATGGGAGCTTTATTGGCTTCCTCGGCAACCAATAGAAGTGCACTTGCGAAGAACACACTGCGCTAGAAATGATCAAAATTTTTGTGAAGTAGGGAAGCAGCCACTATACAATTTTTCATCATTCTGCGGAGGATCGTGGTATCCGCTACACACCTGTAAGTCATTATGCGCGCTTTGTTGATGCTGTGGCTGATGACGACGAAGAATTATGGCAGAGCCCTTTGTAATGGGTTGCAAGCATTCAACAACCCACTCGTGGCGCAATTCGCATTGTGTGACGCCTGGTTACAGCATTCGCGTTGTGTGACGCTTGGTTGTTATTTTACTCTTCCACGGCGGCGGCAGCGGCGGACAACTAAGGCGCCAAAAACGGCCTTTCTTGTGATCTCATAACAGATTTCGCTGTAAAACGGCGGTGCGCTGCAATTACTGCTCTGCGGCCGCATCGGTATAACTCTTGGCACTTGGGTGACGGCCAGAGCAGAACAGGTGGCGGTGGTGGCAAGAGCGGCGGCGCCTAAGTGTAATCACAAATGCCTATTGTACAGGTATTGTTTATGCAACATTTTTCTTCCGCAAAAAATGTAAGCGCAAAAGCATCGGCATAGCAGATTGATGTACCCGATAAAATCTGATCGGTTATTATGACAAAATATGATCGGTAATTATATTACAGCGTTTGGAATTTACATATTACGGAAGGTTCTATAGATGCATATAAAAACTGAACTGGCCCTCCATAATCGGCCGTATGTGTAAGTTTCAAATGGCTACCGGCAAAGCAGACTAGTTGGAGATTTTACTAGCCACAATGTAAGGCGCCATACAGTGTGGTGCGCCGCATGCATCGTAGAGCCACCGCTCGAAGGAGGCACCATTCCGCGCAGTGAAGCCATTGCCTCAGGAAAAAGGTCTGGCGGAGCGCAGCCGCTAGCGTTTATAAGAGCCCAGACATGGCGCTGGGGTTTCAACGAGAAAGCGGATGGGACTATGGAACGTCGCTATGGGCAATTGCTAATGTTCAGCATACTAGAAGAGACAGCTTCAATGATTGTGTGAACAAACACCGAGAAGAACAAGGAAGAAATATTGTCTGCAATTTGTTTGAGCTGTATCTAATGGCTGAGATGCGGTCCTGTACAAAGTGGTTGCAGTCAGAGACGGCATATGTTTAAACGTTTGGCTGAGTTCCCAATGTTCACGTTTTGTTTTCGCAATGATACCCGAAGGTTCCGTTTGAGTCCCCAGATACCCAGGCGGGCTTTTGGCTCAATGTCACTCGAAGGCCTTCGATAACGGGTGCTGAAAGTATTTTATGCTTCAAACAGAGGAATCGAGAGCGAACATCATTGCCTGACACATGAGCACACATGCATAGGAGCTGAGAATAATTCATTTACAAAGACGGTAGATTGTTTGCCACTTCAGCGGTTTTCCGCTTCAGTAGATTCTCCGCCACTTTATACGGTTCAAGTGTCTTTTGATCACAAATGAATGCTCCGTATTTGCTGAAGTGTGTGAAGCGTTATGCCGAAACGAAATGTGCATGAACTGTGCATACGCTGACTAAAATGCAGCGATGTCAGAGCTTGCTGACAGTTAAAGAAACACGCTTTCATTTTTTGCACAGCAGAGCTCTGCAGACGCCTCCTTTATCACTAATTTACATTTTGTCGCTAGTGGCGTGAAGAGCACAATATTTTCTTAAAAACGAATATCGCCTGACCATTTCCACCAACAATCATGCACTAATTCTATGATTCAAGCTATACAGGTGCGTGATGTTCACTCAGTTTTATGCGATCAAATTATTGTTGCTATCAACAGAAACAAGCAAAGTCATAGAAACGAAGCCATCTTACCAGGTTTGCAACAAACATATCCCTTTCCGCAACCAAAAATCCACGACTGCCTATCTTCGGGGCAGTCACTTTTTAACTCACACTCGTTACGGCCAAGATGACATAAAAAAGGTACTTTGAATGCTGCAATAGGTAAAACAATTGCTATTACTGCATACTCTGCGTGAAGAAAACATTCATATAACATTGCCAATCAAGTTGCCAGTGCACACTATGTAGGCTATCACGGCCAAAAGGTGGTGTACAGCAAGGTTAAAAATTTAATGGTCATTTACTATGCGAAGGTGGATGGCGAGGGTAGCTGAGTAGTACAAGGCACAGCAGTGAGACAGAATTTTGAGGTAGGGCAAAGAAAGCCCCTGTCGATTTCAGCGCACCCTCACCGAAACTACATCGACCTTGATTGCGTGCGCCAAAAGTGCAGCGCGCTATTTGCCTCTTTATTTATATATTTTATTTGTTCATTCATATACTTATTTATACATGTGCATTTAGTGATTACCGCTTTTTCTCTCTTTTTTTGCTCAATTTATGTGTCTCATACCTGCTAGGTATTTTTTTGTTAAAAGGGCAACTTCGCGGAGCTACAAATGACCTAGTTACATGCTGCTTCACAGTAAAAACAAAATGGCGACGGAGGAGATGCTAGGAGAATGTAGGATTACGTTAGCTCTGCCGCACTTTTTGGCTCCGTGTAATGTTTCACTTGAATTGGATATTTCCCCTAAATTCCTACGCAAATATTACCTGATACCTGACTTGTTTTACATGTGTAATATTTATGTCAGAACGCAAGTGAAATATGTTCCGTAAAAATCTATGGCTGCGAGTCCCACTTGGTCATTTGAGTGTGACCTGGATATAAAAACTATTGCAATTAATTTGAAAGCATTACAATGCGTTTTTACTATATAAAAGTGCATAACGCTTATATGAAGTTCGGCGCTTTGAACTACTTCTGTAATTCCTTACTGGAAATATTGACAGCCATCGTGGCTCTCCGCTGTATCATGCTTGGTGAATTTATCAAAGTCACCTCTTCACTGTAAATCAAGCCATCGACACAAAAGGTTTTCATGAGCATTTCTGTTTATTTTTTAACAGCGAAGCCGTTTAGCAAATCGTTCCTTGTGAGTCGATGGCAGAAAACAATCACCATCTTAACGAGTATACGCTGTTCTGCTGCCAACCCCAAAATTATCATCATCATAAACGGCGATGTGCCACAGAAATTCGGTAAACCTCTCTCCTCACCACTGTACCCTCAAAAAGGAACAAGACAACAGTTAGGCCTACAAATGGCTGCAAAGTGACGGTGGCGAGGCGAATACCCCTAGTACATACAACGAGATAATACTATAGGGAACGGGAAAGGCAACCGCGGCTTCGAGAAGACCGAGAAGCGATGGAAGGCCTACGCCAACGACGACGTGCCCGTAGATCTATGAGAGGTGCGAACGCTCGGTTTCAGCGCGAGGCTCTGTCTCTGGAGCTCGGATACCCTTGTCGTGTCTGTGACTGTCGGTGGTTTAACTAGAACCTCTCTGCGCTGAGAATCAACGTAAAAGCAACCTAGCATCGCCTAGCTAGCTTGTTTGTCACCTAGCATCTACTTGTTAAGAAGCAACCAGGTTACTCATTAGAATCGGCCCGTTTCATTGTTTCAAGCCTTGCGCGACTGAGCGCAAGCTTCGCCAAACTATTTATTTTATTGCGATAGCAATTATATGGACAGTCTCGGCTGATTTTTGCCGTCGCCGTCGCCGTCGCCGCCGTCATGCTGCGTATATGTATAAGTATGTATATATACATCAATATCCCAAAGAAAAATAAATAAGAAAAAATGCTTTCGAAGCGCGGAATCGAACCAACGACCTCTGAATTCGCAGCGCGGTGCGCTAAGCACTACTCCACAAAGCGTACATCCCTGAGGTAGCTAACGGCGAGCGTTATATACACACCCTTTACCGTTTGCAGTCCTCCGAGACGGAGGCGCTTATAAGCATTTCTTCATTACCAGCGAGATGGCGCTAGGAGTGCGTCGGGCGTAGGAAGCCTACATGACCGCCCGTTTTTAGGGTGGAGACAATAAGTGCCTTCAAGAAACTCAGCCAAAACCAGCGGGCAATGGGACACGCTGTTGCCAGCTTCCACCAAAGTCAGCATATTTTTCTGTGCGCCGCCATATTGGGGCCAGACGCCGCTCCCTCCAGCTACGCGAAGCACTCTTGCTCTCCACAAGGGTTAATCTTGATCTGCACGGTTAGCAGTGACTTGCCGTGTATTCGAAGGCCATTTTCCAGGCGAAAGGTTTATTAAGGCGAAAGCCTTAGATGCATCCAACGCGAAATGTAACCGTCGTTGGCGTCCAGCATCGGCGTCAACACGAGCGGTACATCAATTAGCAATACCATGGTATGACACCAAAGTATGCCGTCATCATGAGAATCACTATGACGTAACACGTATGATGATGTTGCCACACACTGTCGGCGGCGGTGTCAACAAAAATGATTCAAGAAAACGGAATAACGGTAGGCCAGAGGTCACGTGCTGGATAGGTGAATGCATGCAAGCCGACGGCGCATCGAAAGTCGCATGACCTGAATGTCAATCGATGTCATCAAGGAGCCGACCGTGTGACGTCATCATGAAGTCATAGAGCTCCGAAATTTGTGACGTGATCATAACGTTTCATGATGAGTTCATCACATGACCTCACATGATAACGTCATCACACGCCATCGTCGCTTGGTGAAACGTGTGCCCACCTCGGAGGCAATGCTTAACAGCGAGTTGAAAATAAAAAGTTGCAAGCCTATGATCGCGGAGGCAATGCAAAAGCACGTTAAGTGCAGAAACCTTCCGGGGTAAGGATAAATATAATCGAGCGAAATGAGAAGGCTTTCTGTTTCATGTCATCTTAGGCAAAGGTATAAGGGGCCCTATGGCGACATAATACTGAGGTTACGCTGACGCGAACTCACGCAAGGGAGGCAACAGCAAAGACTAGCGAGCGTGTCTAGGTACGGACGCGCGGACGCGTCCCGTTTGTAGGCTTCCTACTCGCAATGCGTGGACGTAGCAACGACAACTTCGGTTATCTACGCATTCGCGAACAACGTGAAAGGCATATAACGTGTGCTGCAGCAAAAAACAGTGAACTAAATACGCAGTATTCAGAGAGCAAATACGAGACGCACTGTCCCAGCCGCCTCGCTTCAATTGAGCCAACCAGAGTTGTCGTCGGCCAGGGCTCGCTGGGAAGCGCAACATTCGCACGCCCTTTCTGTTGTGGTTAGTGCAGAGCGGTACGCAGCATCCAGGGCTTCACCGGCAGCGTTTAACACGCTACCGCAACGCTCGACGCCGTATTGTCGAGAACTAAACGCAACCGGGAGTAGACGCAGTGCGGGCACCAAGGTGCATAGTATTCTGTGCGCCGCCATATTGGGGCCAGCCGCCGCTGCCAGCGCGGCGTTGCTGTCTGGCAACACTGTGTTTTGACGGGCGGCGGTGCGTTGGCGGCACGTAGTGGGTCAAAGGCTGACATCACCTAAAACGGCCGGGTCATGTAGGTTCCCTAGTCGGGCGCTCTCTCGCTTCTTATATTTGCGCAGGGAGAACCTTGACCTTCCGCTGTCTGCTCGCGCGGGCGCTCGAACAAGCTACCGCTGTGTTCATGATTCTCAGCAGATGGAGCTACGTGGTAGCTCTCACCACGCGTCGCGTACGTGTAGCTAAAAGCGTTTCAGATGTCATGCACGTAACGTACGTGTACTTTTCACGTTTGCGTATGAGAAGTCCCTACGTACGTGAAATAGCTGCCGGGTAGTGATGGACGCACGGTAGCTGCAGCGCGTCCATCACGGGCCGCTCTTCTTGCTATCGAATTCATTGCTTAGCCCTTGCGGAGAAACTGTGACTTTTTTTGTTTACTTATTTATAGATGGATGTTCGGAGCATCTCATTTCATAGGGGGTGGCGGCAAGGGCTGCCTATTTAAAGCACCTGCAGCACCAGAATGCAGTATTGCAAATGGAAATAGACAGGGTATGGGTTATGGTCGGACAAATACACAAGTGAACCAACGACACTGACACCACAACAGAACTACAAGAAAAAGATAATGCCGCTATACACCTAATAGAAAACTATCTACCTCAGTACAGCAATGAGTTATTTGCTGTGGTCGCTGATTCCTTTAGGTAATACTTCCTTGGAAAAACTTATAGTGAAGGGTATTTGTTGTAGCGTTGATTTCTTTTATTTTCAATGTATTATCACTTCTATGAGATAAGAAATGAGGTGGAAGAGGTGGGGGCGTAAAACGTTAGTTTACTTGTCTGTTTTAACCATGCCGCGATAAATTTTGAAAAGCATTTCTCATCGCGTGTATTTCGAGGCAGGTGGTTAATTGTTCCCACTTCAAGCTATACTTAAATGCAATGAGATAAAAATTACAGACAAATGGACGAGCGCGGCTTTGTACGCGTTCGAGCATACCAGGCAGAGGTTTAGTTTGGCGGTCCTAGGCCATTCAGACGCGGTCTAGTAGAGATCTTACGTTCGAGAAGTAATGTAGTTTTATAATTTTGAGAGAATCTAAACAAAACATTATCTTTCTAGGACATTCATGAAACCTTCTTTGTGAAACCTCGTAGGTATACGGCCTGTATTTTTACTCAAAGTAAGCGCTCTTTGCACACTTATACTTACAAGCCTGTTAGTTCGAGCGCATACCTTACGCTTGGGTTCCGTTATCGCCAGCGAGACTGTCGCAATGGTTTTATCCAAATCTACTAGATCGAATGTGTGTATCTGGTATGGGAAAGCGAATATTTTAAATTTTGAATGCGCATTGAATACAAGTAGGGCAGAACACCGCCTTCGAATAGCGACTCGAATATGGAATACGTGCGCGATGTTAAAAATGTTTAAAAGCTACGAGTAAAACAGAATACATTAGTAGCTTTAATATTAATTAATCAAACATTTCACTACGCTGCCACGCATTGAAGATATTTTTGGTAATGTACTCATACAGGTTTTATGCAGAAAAATTACCTGCCTAATATGTTTACAGGACAAGTGCTATATAAGCGCTGTAACAACATATCTAAAATTTAAAAAAAAAAAAACATACTGCCTTAGAAGTCGCATGGCAGATACAACGTGAGGCGCCAACCTAGCGAGCATAACTGACCGGTTGAAGTAAAAAAGCAAGCACCACATGATTTGACAAATTTTGTATCTGCAAGGCAGGAAATCATCTTGCACCCCGTGCATTTGTTTGTAGCGTGCACAGTAACTTTCCATCTGTCAGAAGCTACCGGTGCATATTATGGACGCGATAGTAGCGCACACAGAAAAACAGCTGAGGATCTTCGGGCTCTTGCTTCCGTGCGCCCGCGGCGCGCGCTCGCCCGCCGCTATAGCTCAGTTCAGGAGCGGGTGTCAGCAAGTAAAAATATTCCTGCTGTTCACTGCCTCCGTGTACTCTTTGAGGGCTCTGGCCGACTGTTTGCATTGAGCCCACAATATAATGACTATAGATGGCGTTCCATTGCGGACACCGAAGCCGAATATTGTAGTCATGTGGCGAGAATTAATAGCGTTCGCCTATTTAGAGGAGTAATGGGTGACGTCGCATAATAGAGGAATAATTAGGAGTGAACTGCATCATATTTTGCGTGTAAAAAAATTGTTCCATCATGCACTAAGCCGCCCAAGGCTGGGTCACTGCAGCACTGGTGGGCACCTAACTGGTCCTGGCTTGGCGAGACTTTTAGCCTGTCACCTCTCTCTTTCCCACTCTCTGATATACACGTCGTATTATATATATATATATATATATATATACACTGTATCCTATATATTATAAATGGCTATGCTCGTTCTCTTTTTTTTTCTGTCTGTTTCTTTCTATTTCTCTCCCTGTCATTCCTTCTCTGTACTCATACTCCCCTTCTCCTTTCCATCCTCATTACCCCACCTTCTCTTTCCCACCCCTGTGCTATACTATACTATACAAGGCTGCCAGCGTGCATGTCATGTTCTGCTATGTTCTGCCATGTACTCCTGGCGTAACTGAATAGCCGAGTGGTTAGGATGTTCGTCTTGTCATTGTGGGGACGTGGGAAGAATTTCTGTCTTCTCTTTCTTTCTACCTATCTGTACTCGTTCTGTCGACCATCTGATTTATTGCATCTCACCCCGGACAAATCGGCGGACGTGCTCGCACGGCAAGCCGATGAGTAAGAAGAGGAAGGCGGTGAAGAAGAGGGTGAAGAGAGTGCGCGCCTGTTCATTATGATAATAACTCTCAATCTAAGACACACGGCAAACAGCGACCATAACATTTCAGCTGTTATAAGACATGTGTCGCACCAGAGCCTACAATGTGATGTTCCTCAAGATATTCGCTTCTTTCTAGTCCCGCCTGTGCCGAAATGGGCTATCGCTTTTTGTCATCTCAGGCCGGGGACAAAGCATCAGGTATGATCTCTCTTTATTCTTGAGATCAGCTGTGTTTATTTAGCCATGTCTGGGAAGCATTGTCTCCGAAAGTTTGAGAATGAAGCTTGGAAACACCGCAATATACCGACGAATACTTTGCTCTCGAAGCTTCAGAGCGTAAATATAAAGGCGTAGGATTCGACTTACGGGTTACAAAACAATAGACGACGACGTGATCAATTGGAGACGGATGGCAACTGCGTCCGCAGGTGCCACCACGGTGACTTTTTTTCCTGACGCTGCCGTCTGCCCGGTTTTCTTTTTGTCCAACACGTGTGCTCAAACGCTATGGGGACGCCAAGGAGACGACGCGGCGCGGATGGAGACATATTCAGCAGCGCTGCCCAAGACCACAGCACGGGGAAGGCCACGGTGCGGTAGCGCCACCTTGTTTGGATTGACAAAAACTAGTTGCGGAAAATCGTCCATAGAACTGGCCCCTGCTAACCTAGTTCCCCTTTTCTTTGGTACGTACTCTAAGAACTGCAACCAGACTGGGTCTTGTGTTGGAAGTGTTGGCACATACGCCTGAGTTTTGAGTGCTCATCTTGACTCCCATCTTCGGCTTGTGTGTTTGTGTGTCATATGTCTGTCTGGATGGAATAAATGCCGCAGGTAAGAGAAAATAGGGGCCAAAAAAGTGACACTCGGCATCTGAGCTTGAAGACTTGAAGGACACCATGGCCAGTGTTTGTCGTGACGGAGCTACTGTGTAACATACCATAACTTCTGCCAATGGGAATCGAACGTGTACTTCCATAGTTCTGGGTTCGGTTCCCACCGACGCAAAGCGTGATTTTTCGACGAATTCATTCCAATTTACGACACAATTACTCCATTACAGTTAAAGACAGCAACTAGTCTGCATTAAGCTTCCCGTCGTCTAACTGTTTATCGGATATATTCGGTTTTATCTAACAAAGGAGCCAATCCGAAAAATAATTCCCCCAGTTTCGTTCATCTATATGTAAACGAATATATTTTTAAAAGACGCACAATATTTATCTGCAGATCAATACTCACAGAAACCCCAAAGGCCTCGTTCGCTTATACTGTCGTCCCTCGCCGAAACGCTCGGAATACTTGCTTGCGGAGCTTCGTCGATTTGATTATTCAGCTTTCTCGCTTCTGCGAAGATCTCTAGGTCTCCCGTTGCTGTAAGAAATTGACAAATGATTATTCACCCTATAATCTAAGAATCTTATTTGGTTAGCGCTCGTCTGTGAGAACTCGGGCTATCCCTGTCATACCGTAAACACACGTAGTGGGACACGAAATCTTTACGTTGGCTTCCCAGGCACGGATACATTTTATTGTGATAAGGGTAATATCGGCACTCCAGGAGCATTGCTGCGGTCACCGTCGCCATAAGCTGCCGTATAAAGTCGGAGGGCGATAACACCGCACAGGGCGTACTATGCAAAAATGTGCCAGTGCAGCCGAAGACAGCGACTCAAGCGGATAGGAAGCACCGTGGCAGCGAAAGATATGTTTGTCTCCAAGCAAATGAGTTCGATTCCACAGTTTCTGGGATTTCTTTATTTTATCTATTTTACATTGTGAGAGGGTTATTTCAGGATGTACCTGTATGTTTTCTGCCGAAGCACCTGTATGTTGTGCGAGAAGAAGTAGCATATGATCGCTTGTGTAACTAAAGCCATTGCCTTTTTCGTTCATTTTTTTCAAATTTTTTTCGGCCATGGAGCTCTCCCTATAAACGAAATGACAGAAAAGCTTGGGTAGGGCGTGCGTCTGGCGCCTGCACTGAGCAGAGTCGTACGCCTGGGGGACGCTTCAGCTTTGTTTGACAGATCGCGTGCCTAAAGCCTCTTTTAGAGCAGGCATGGGACATGTCAACGGCACCTAATAGTGTAATCCGCGCGTCTCTGCGCGACACACAGAGCAGGTGCATAATGCCACTCGTCCAAATATTGCGTAAGCTGTCGAGTGTTAAATGATAACAATGGTATTGGTATGAAAAAAAAAAAGAACTGCGGATGCACATTATTTTTTACACAATAAGCTGCACACAAAAACATTTCTGTTGATCAAAGGTGCGCGTACAAAATTTACGAGCACCTTTACAAACATAAAAGTCGGAGCCCGGCCCTCGCGCCTGGAGGAAGCAGTCGATCTCCGTACCAGCGCACTTTACAAGCTCACGACTCGTTTTTACGCTGGCGACTAACTTTAAGCAACACTTCGTCTTCACATCCTCGCAGTGAACCTAGGCACTCGCAGCGGAAACTGTGCTGGTAGCATAGTCGCTTTCGCTGACAAGCCATTTGCTGCACTTTGCCTTTTTCATGGGTGGGAAGTGCACTGGACAGTCGCTGATGGAGGTTTGTGACATTGGCCCTTGCTCAAGCCATCTATTCTTTGTGGTCGACCTTATGACCTGCACTCGCCTCCTCTTCGACACGGGAGCCGAGCTCTCTACCCTTTCCCGCACGACTGGAGATGGCCAACGCTGCGAGCCCTAATTCACGCTCCATGCAGCGATAACGCTGTCTTCGCGCCGTATATATTCCACTGAATGACGTTAGACATCGGACTCCGCCTCTTGCACAGATGGGTGTTCATGATCGCCGACGTAAGCTTCGCCATACTTTGGGCGAACCCCTTCAGCGATTTCAAATTGAATTTCAATGTTTACGATTTGCGTGTAAAGCTTAACATCACATCCCTCTCTGTACATGGTCTGCAGTTCAACTTCACTTCACCAGTCATATGTGCTTTTGGGCAGGTCTCAAAGTCCGACAGAATACTCGCTGAGTACTGGCAAGTTAGGAAATGCCAAACTTTAGAGCTGTCCGTGAAATACGAGGTGGCCCATAACGTCATTACACCGGTGCACCGGTCGCCACACGTCCAAGGAGGCTTGGGGGCTTCAGGTTGGAAGGCACCCGGCACGGGTTCGAACATATTACGGCGCGGGTTCGAAAAGTTACGCCCATTAGTTTCGGACACGATTTATGCAACGCGTTAGAAAGGCATAACTTGACGATGCCCCTCTTAACAAGTTTTGAATGGGCGGAGTCATAAGGGAGCAATCGTTTGCCAGCACGCGGCTTGTACTTCCAGTACAGCCGCTTGTCACTAAATAAAAGCATGATATCAAGAAGTCTGATACTGTCATTTGATGGCATTTCATGGGTTATTTGTAGCGGCGCTAGGCCTGCGCGTACAAGGGTTAGCAAGTTATTGGCTAGCGATTGAAATGAGTCTGAGCTACATTCACGAAATATTAAGAAATCGTCCACATATCTAAAAACTTTAATATCAACGAGGCGGTCACTGAGGCCCCTGTCTAATTAGGCTAAGAACAAATCACTGAGGACGGGGGCTATACAGGAGCCTATACATATTCCGTCTTTTTGCAGATATGGCTGACCATCCCACTGTATAAATGTAGAACGGAGGTCATGACTAAGAAGTTCCAAAAAACCGCTGCTAGACGTTCCCCACGCGTTTTGGAAGGCTACATTGCCGTATCTATCTATACAATCTTGAACACAGGAAAGCATGCCGGACTGCGCCAAGGAATAGAGTAAGTCCTTGATGTCTATAGAAAATGCTCTGAGGCCCTTGTGAGAACAGGACTTGACAAAGTCTAGAAGCCCTTCAGAATTCTTGAACTGGAATGGGTCGTCAACAGGTAATCGCGGAATCTGTGGAATCTGTCGAAATGCGGAATCTGTGCTGTATAGCTTGCCTATTTCATGTGGCAAAACCTATGTAGGACATAGTGGGAGGTGTGTAAATGATCGCCTCAGGGAACATTGTCGGAATGTTTGGGAGAAGTGCGGAGGGTTTTTGGATGTTTACTGCAGAAGGTGTGATGGTTGTGATGATCCTGCGTTTCCAGTGCTGACCGTAATGCATATCACAGTGTGGAAAAGAAGCGCCTACCAATGTTTAATAAATGCACAATCGTAACAAGAAACAAAAGTAAACTCGTGTGGGAGATAATTGAGGCGGAAAAGATAGATAGCCTAGGAGATAAATGTGTGGCTAAGCCGTCGATTGCTCTATCTTTCAAAGAAATGCGTTACCTGCGATGTCATTGATGGTGTCATATTTTATGCCTGCTGCGCCGGCGTCATGTAAGGTCATGTGTGCCCTTATATATTCTGTTCCCCTGGCTTCAATAAAGTGTTGAAAGTTATCGCCTGTGTGTCTTACGTGTTCTTTGTCCTCGTCTGTATGTGCACTTAGAATTTATTGGTCATGTCATACCAACACGCCCAAGCCGCCACAATTGTGATCCGCCGGCCCCCGAAGCATCGAATCCTCTTTCAGGAAGCCTCTTTCAGGAAGCAAAAACACGATTGATGACTGCAGTGGTGCTCATTGAAGTGCTGGCCGACATGCCAGCTTGCCTTGTGGTAGACGTGTCGAGCACGGCAGTGAGCGAAGTACCGCAGCATTACAGTGGAACAGACTGGAGACCACTGGGCTTCTTCTCGAAGCGCCTGAAACCTACAGAAGCCCACTACAGTACCTTCGGAAGAGTAGTGTTCGCCATCTATTGCACTGTCGAGCATTCTGCTTCCTTGTTTAAAGCAGAAACGTTTAGATATTGACTGGCCACAAGCCTCTAACCTTCGTTTTTTGGGGCCACAAGCCTCTAACCTTCGTTTTCATCATATTCACCGGATTAGCTTCGGCAACGTTCCTTCATTTCCGAGTTTTCTCCAGCAGTCCAACACATCTCTAGGACAGAAAATCAAGCAGCAGGCGACCTGTCGCGGATTATCGATGTGCCTGCAAACCCTTTGGAATTTTAAGCTCCAGCAGCTACCCATCGAAACAACGCCGAGCTGCGCCGATTGCGTGGATGAGACTGGCCGCTCCAGCGCGCTGAGTAGCCACTTCCTTAGAGAGCAACATTGGTCACCTGCGCCACATCACAGGCCTCCCTTGGCTGTTCGTTCCCCATCAGTTTCGGCGGGCAATATTCAATTCGCTGCACGGCGGAAGCTGAACCGGCATCAGAGCAACACAGTGGACCTTTACAGACCGCTTGGCTTGGCGAAGGGTCAACAAAGATCTTCTAAGGCGGGCAAGCAGCCTGTGAAGCCGCGAAACTTACCTGGTACACGCGCTCAGTCGTGTGGTCGCTTCGGCCACTAGAGAGCCGTTTCGACAATGTGAGCAGATGCATTTATACTTGTTGGGCTCTCTTCCAATCTACCAAGGCGTCAAGTATTTTCTCATGTAGGCCAACTGGTACTCAAAGTGGCCCGAGCCGACACCTATGAGACATCATGGCCGAAATAGTGGCGGACTCGTGTTGCTTCGTGAATTTGGCGGTACAGTGGTCCTCTGCGCGTAACTACTTGCATCGGCCGGTAAATCCAAACCTGGCTTTTTTCTACCTTGGCAAGACAACTAGACACGCGCCTTCGTAACGCCACGGCCTACCACCCACAAAGGCATGGAGTGATCGAGCATATCTACCGACAAAGGAAGGCACGCTTGATCGACAACACTGGGTGAAAAAGTTGCCCCTAGCACTACTGGGGCTGAAAAGAGAGTCAGGAATTACCCCGGAGTCAGCGTAGCCGAGATGCGCTACGGATCATGAATCCGGGTCGCAAGGGAGCTTTTGGCACAAAGAAAGGCACTGCGCTGGTGGCTTCACAGCACTTAGAAAGGCTACATATCTGGCTCTACCACTTCGACCCAGAGCTCTATGTATCTCACGCGGACATCATGTGTTTACGTTTGAGAGAGCGGACACAGCCACACAAATCCTAATGCGACACGACTCTATCAACCTACAAAAGCCCCTTTCGTTTGACTTCATGTTCATGCGAAACATTGAAGATCCATATTCGCGTAAAAGAAGATACTGTGTGTTGTGACCGCATGAAGCCTTCCCATCATGACCACTCACTGTTATATGCCTTCCACCGTTCATCCTTTAGCCTCCGGAATTCTAAAGAGTCGCCATTCTGGCGACATTCTGCCGGTATCTTCATGAAATAGAGAGGCTATGTCCATCGCCTCGCAGCGTGTGTTCTGTGAGGTCAATACCGCGGGGTTTCCCTTGTTCTTTCTAGAACCGGTCGCCGTCACTTTGTGGTAATTAGGCCCTGCCCATTCTTGATACAGTGATCCTCGACATCCAGATGCTCGTGCCACCACGCCGGGGGACCTATTTTACCACTGCGAAACGTCCACATACCCTCTGTCCTGGAGCGTTACAGACGTGTGTTTCTTGCCTCCGCAACACCGCAACCCTTCACGCTTGCAAGGGCTTCCTGTGTCAAGGTGGACAGGTCGGTGTGACCTCCGAAGCTCTTGCATCGGAACCACGGTGTAAGAAAAATAATTTAGGTGTGGACACTCTCCGCCCGCCGCGAAAGAGAGCGCGTCCAGATAATGTTCGCCTTTAATACATGCGCCGGCCGCAGTTTCGTGGGGGGCGCTGCGACATGGGGGCTTAAGAAACCTATTGCGACGAGGCGAACGCGCGTTTTTCTTCATTTTTTTTCACCTCATTGCATTTTTTCACGGCGAGTTTTCATACGGCCACGGTGTAAACGGCGCACCCGACGCACATAGAGTCCCTAACAGCGTTGCATACGTGCTGGTGGTGAAAAACTTTATTTTTGAGAAGGCCAAAAGGTAAAAAATACATATAAAAAAATTAAAAAGCAGCGTTGTGGGCGGCCTTCAGGCTGCCGGTTGTGGCGTCCAGGCCGTGCCTAGCCGCGACGTCCTCCGCCCAAGTCACCAGCCGAAGTTGGAGATCCGCCCTGGTGCTGGACAAAGCAGCCTCCCACTGCTGCGGACTTCTTAAGTGCCAAGAGGCAGGGGGCAAGTGTGCCGGACATGAGAAAAAGTTATGATCCTAATTGGCGTTGGAGCTGCCACATAAGCGGCAGGCCGGCGAGTACGTCCCGAGGTGGAAGAGGACAAGACGTGCGGGAGTAAGGAAGGTGTGGGCCTGCAGTTGGCGCCACTAGTGTTGGTGATGCTGGAAAAGGGATTTGTGCGGGGGGGGCAAAGTGAGGCGAGAGAGGCGGTAGTGCAGCGTGATGTCGTGGTACGTGAGGAGCGCGTCGCGCGTGTCCATTCCCGGCGGGGGCGGGCTTGCTCGGTCAGTCGAATCGCGAGCGATGGAATTGGCCGCCTCGTTGCCAGGATGAGCCGCGTGAGCAGGTACCCAGATGATATAAATGGGGCGAGAGGGAGTGGTGCCAGAACGCAAGATACCGGCGGCCGGGGGTGCCACCCGTCAAACTGCGTAGTTGTATACCGCAGGCTTAGAGTCACAGAAAATGTATTGCGCGGAGGTTTGTGTGTTGGCAAGGGCGATAGCTGCCTGTTCGGCCTCGACAGAGGTGGAAGTGCAGACGGAGGCCGTAATAGTGGGTCGGAGGGAGGTGTCGGTGACTGCAAGAGCGTGGGCTGTGTAGTGGCGGTACGGGGTGGCATCCACATAAGCCACGGCAGGTTGCCGTCCGAACCTACGCCAGAGCGCGGAGGCTCGCGCGGCTCTACGGGAAGGGTGGTGCTCAGGATGCATATTCTTAGGGATGGGATCAACGGTTAGGAGGGAGGAGATGTGGGAAGGGATGGGCAGGGAGGTGGGAAGAGGCATAAGAGGGGAGAGTTTAAGGGTGCAAAGAAGTGCGCGACCAGGCCGGGTGCGGGAGATACGAAGGAGCTGGGCCGTGCGATGGGCCTCCGTCAGCTCTGTGAGGGAGTTGTGGACGCCCATCGACAGTAGCCGAGCCGTTGAGGTAGATGTGGGAAGGGACCGGGCCGACTTATACGCCTGGCGAATAAGGCTGTTAACTTTGTCTTCCTCGGTGCGAGAAAGAAAGAGATATGGAAGAGAATAGACGAAGCGGCTGAGAACAAAGGCCTGGACCAAGCGGCGGAGGTCGTGCTCGCGCATGCCGTGGTGACGGTTGGTAATGCGGCGTATGAGGCGCATGGTCTGGTGTACCGTGTTGCTGAGTTGAGTGATGAGGGTAGTGTGCTTGCCATTGGACTGAAGAAAGAGGCCGAGGATCCGTAGGGTAGAGACGAGAGGAAGGGGTGTGCCATCAACGGAGACGGTGAATGGAAAAGACGACAGGGGGGGCATCCCCCGAGGCAGAAGGACCAAAAGCCCCGATTTGGTCGGGGAGCAGCTTAACCCGATACCTCGGGCGTGAGTCGTCACCGCGTCCACACCCGCCTGGAGGGTGGCCTCTATGTCGCCAATATTGCCGGTGGTCACCCAAAGGGTAATGTCATGGGCATAGAAAGCATGTGACAGAGCTGGAATAGTGCATAGGGCACGTGCGAGTGGGAAGAGGGTAATGTTGAAAAGAATAGGTGACAGGACAGAGCCTTGGGGAGTACCCTTGTTGCCAAGGGAGAAAGAAGGAGAAGAAAGTGGGCGTATGAGATTTCGGCTGTGCGGTGGGCGAGGAAAGCGGTGATGTAAGCATGTACACGGGGTCCGACGTCAAGGGAAGAGAGAGCGTCCAGAATGGCGGTGTGGTGTACATTGTCGAATGCTTTGGTGAGGTCCAGCGCCAGGATAGCTCGAGTGCGTTTGTGGTGGGAGGGGTGTAGGACGTCCTCGGAGAGCTGGAGCATGACGTCCTGGGTCGACAACTGCGGACGAAAGCCGAACATGGAGTCCGGGTATAGGTCATGGTCATCCAAATAGGTTTGGAGGCGGGCCAGGATTACGTGCTCGAACAGCTTGCCGAGGCAAGAGGTGAGAGAGATGGGACGGAGGTGCTCGAGGGAAATAGGTTTACCAGGTTTGGGGATGAAAGAGACACGTGCATGGGTCCAGGACGAGGGAAGAGTACCAGCCTGCCAATGTGTGTTGAGAAGGTCAGTAAGGGCTTCAAGGGAGGGGGTATCCAGGTTGCGGAGTGCCTTGTTGGTGATGCGGTTCGCCCCGGGGGCCGAGGTCGTGCGGAGCGTGAATAGCGCAGCACGAACCTCGCCCAAGGAGATCTCCACATCAAGGTCGGGGTTGGGGGAGCCAGTGTAAGCGGGAAGAGGAATAGGGGGGTCGGTACAGAGGTAGCGGTCCCGGAGAGCCGCCAGGAACTCAGTATCTGTGAGTGGGGAAGAGTGAAGGAGATGGGAGATATCCTTGCGCTGGGAAGCTTTGGTGTGTGTGGGGTCTAACAGCACCCTTAGAAGCGACCACGTGTCGCGAAGGCCCAGGTTGCCGGCCATACGGTAGCAGGTCTGACCCCACTGTTGTCGCAGAAGAGAGGAGCAGTGCTCCTCCATTTCCGATGCGAGCCGAGCCAAACGGAGGCGCAGACGGCGATTGTGCTTCTGGGTCTGCCACCGGCGGTGGACAGCGTGATAGGCCTCCCAGAGGTGCAGCAGACGGCTGTCTGCCATAGAGGAGTGGGGTGCTGCAGGGATTGTGGATGTGGCAGTGCGGACGTCCACCAAAAGGGTCTCAGTCCAGGCAGAGAGGTCGGTGATAGCAGAAGAAGGGGAATTAGTCAGACGAATGGAGCGGAAGCGGTCCCAGTCCACTATCTGGGTCTTTCACGGGATTGATTTCACGGGAGTGAAGCTGCATTAGGCGCAGGATTTGAACTAAACCGAAACCAGCACAAGAACGACATTAGCGCAGGATTTAGCGCGGGATTTACATCTCCGCCAAGACCCGCACAGGAACTGGCATTCGAGCAGAGTTAGCGCTGTTCGGCTAAAATCTCACTACGAAGGGCGTACCTTATTTAATGCAGCATGTGGTCATAAGAAAAAGAAAAACGTCGAGTATTCGTTTTGGGAAGTGGATTCCGTGAAAAATCTTCTACCACGGAGCCACGCCAGTGTTTATCGTGATAAGATACTACTTTCAGGGGCGAAGCTCCTTATGCCGAGGGTCTATCTATCCTCCGTTTGTTTGTAGCGTTGTAGTAGCCACCTCTAGCTCGTGAGAAGCGCGCGTTCTGGTATGCAGTAGAAGAAGAAGACGACGTTGACGAGTGACACTCTCGTGCGTGTTCACCTGTGGGCGTTCTTTCTTCTTTACTACGTCTCGTGTTTTCAACCACACTCGAAGACAACATTTCAGAACGAACGCGTCATGAGGCTCCCTCTTAGCACGCTTTCTCTTTAGCTCGGAGTCGGCCGAAGCTGCTCGAGGCCGAAGCTGCTCGACAAGCTGCAGGGCTGCGGCGAGAAGACCCCGCCGTTCGAGCCCGCGAGGCCGAAGCTGCTCGACAAGCTGCACGGCTGCGGTGCGAAGACCCCGCCGTTCCAGCCCGCGAGGCCGAAGCTGCACGGCTGCGGCGCAAATGGGATCTTCAAAATGTGAAGGACCGTGAAGCTGCGAGAAAATGCGCTTACCGGCAGGCAGAGCCCGAGGCTGTGCGAGCACGTGAAGTGGCTGCAAAACGCATCAGGCGGGCTCTGCCCGAAGGCGCCGACGCGCGCTTCCAGCGGGACTTCTTTGATAACAGTTTCGGCCATAGCTGCGGTGTGTGCAACATATTGTGGTTCTCAAACAATCTAGTCACAATATCTTCCATCAAGAAGGACCACGCTCGCACCAATTCCATCGCCGTGCTGCAGCGCGAGTTGGCTTTGCCCCACTCATAATCATTCACCACGTGGATATGCTGTGATTTTTTTTTTGTTTTGCTCCGACATAAAAGATGGTTTTTAAGCGAAAACTCACGCACATTGTCAAAGGGCAAAGCACCTTTACCCATGAAGTGCCATCATAGAAAGAGGCATGAGTATAGTACTCACCAGTAAATATAATAAAAGAAAATAAAGCCAGTTTACACATATACGGCGGCGTAGTTAAAAAGTATGTCCTCATTTGGAAAGTCATATATTCTATGTTAGCGTACAATGAAGGCGCCCAGAAATGTCACTGTGGGCTCTTATTCTCCGTTTATTAAGCCCTTCGTTGCTATTCCTGGGCTTACACGTAATAACATTGTTGGAGCATCAATAGAACGGCACGTCAGTGTTCAGTAACGGCGGGAATTGATGAGTCCACGAAATTTTACGCAAGTGCTCAAAGCACTTTACATATAGAATACTGCCTGCTAGCTGTTTTCGTCAAGGCTTTGTCGCGCACCGCCTGAAATGGCAAGGTCACCCCACGTGTTCGGGACATTTGATTACGTTTCTTTCTGTAAGAGAGTGCTTCGAACTTGCCGTGCCATATAGATCGTAATATATATTCACTCGTACATGGGCGCGTAATGTGAAGGTAACTAAATAAAGGCGCTTGACGTGTGTAGGCAAACAGTGCAGCGCAATATATTTTCACGGGGAAAGTGTTGTGCGTGTTTGGTCCCAATCCTTTACGCTTCAACTGCTCGTAAAGGTTACTAATATGCATGTTGTCATCGCTGGCGTGATGGTGATTGATGCCGCTGCTTTCCTAGGAATCGAATCACTCAGAACACGAAAGTGAAACGTGTCTTTACAGATATAGTTGCAGCTTTGTTTGACGTAGAGAAGTATAATCTGTAGGGCTGCTGGCTGACATGATATTCATAGACGTAGTTGATCTCACATTGAAACGTAGCGCTTCACTTCGCTATCCTGACGAGCAACGTTCACGATCATCAGGAGCCACTTGTGGTAGCTGCAGTAATCGACATAACAGCCCAAATAGCGGATAGAAAATGGCCAAACCACAGACATTCGTAACAAACAACAAGCAATATCTAATATTTTGTCCCTAAATGGGCTCTCGATCTCGCGATCTTCTGCCGCTAAGGCGCGTTCTGTGTGTCAGTAGCCGTATTGCGGATTGGCTTGGCACGCTGCGACATGTTGAGTGCCTTCACAAATATACGAGCTTTTTGTTCAGGCTAGTTATTTGTAGCAGCTCAACAACCTGCGATATGCTCAGTGTCACGAATGAGAAAAGCACAGCATAGGGTCCGATAAAACGTGGCTGAAACTTATCACATAGGCCAGGAACTCACGTAGGGGTCAACAGCAATACTTCATCTCCGGGATTGAAGTGAACGATGCGGTGCAAGTCATCGTAGCGAGCCTTCCGATCCTGTTGACTTGCCTCGGTATTGAGGCGGGCGCGGTGGCGAGAAGCGGCACGGCGAGAGATTAAGTGCTCACTCGACGACGCCGAGGACCCCACAGGGACATAAAAAAAGGGACGTCTAGGGGAGATGTCAGTTGACGGCCGTAGACAAGAAAGAAGGGGGAATAGCCCGTGGTGCGCTGCGTTTGCGGTATTGTACGCGAAGGTCACGAATGGCAAGATGGTATCCCAGTTTGTGTGGTCGTCGTTGATATACATGGAGATCATATCAGAGAGGATTCGATGAAAGCGCTCTGTTAGGCCATTATTCTGGGGATGGAGCTGGAAATCCTCTTATGGATGGTGTTACATGCGTGGAGAACGTCCTCGAGTAGTTTCGACAGAAACGCCTTGCCGCGGTCACTCAAAAGCACACGTGGCGCGCCATATCGCAAAAAGATAGCTTCCAAGAAGAAGGTGGCAATGTCCTCCGCTGATGCGGAAGGGAGTGCAGCTGCTTCGGCATACCTTGTCAAGTGGTCTACTGCAGTGATAATCCATCGCTTACCGCTTGTTGATATTGGCAGCGGTCCGTAGAGATCGATCCCAATGACCGCGAATGGAGCGTCAGGACATGGAAGATGTTGTAGAGGTCCCGCGGGAGATGAAGTGGGTCGTTTGGGCGCTGGCAGAGCGAGCATGAAGCAACGTATCGCGCTACGCAGGTGAAGAGTCCAGGCCAAGCAAAGCGTCTGCGGATGCGTTCATAGGTCTTGTGAAAGCCGAGATGACCAGCCTTGGGGTCGTCGTGAAATGCTGCCAATATCTGTTCTCTGAGTGAGCGAGGAGCGACGGGAACCCAACGCTGTTCTTCGGGGTGGAAGATATAGCGGTATAAAATTGAGTTCTCAATCTTGAAGTTCTGCAACTGGCGACGGGCGCGGGCGTTAGGAGAACGCGAAGACCCGTGACGGCGGTGCATAATGGAGTGGCAGTGAGCGTCGCTGCGATAGTGAGACGCAAACGTCTCGTTGCGGAAAGAAGGAAGCACATTGAGAGCGGCGAGTGAAAGAACTGCCGAAGACTCGTTGACGGGGTCGCTCATGGATGGCGACAGGCCGGTTATGTCTGACGATTGAGGTAACAGACAACGGCTGAGGGCATCTGCATTGTTGTGTTTTTGCCGGATTTGTACGTGACGTCAAAGTAATATTCTTGAAGACGAAGTATCCAGCGACCGAGGCGAGATGAGCGCCAGGGGGTGTAAAATGCAGGAGCAGGTGGGACAGGTGAACGACATGGGGCAAATGCTGCTAAGTTGGTCTGAGCAGACACAGGATGCACTCGCTGAACCAAGGCAGGTTGCATGGCAGCAGTTTGTGCATACGTCGCGGGCGTAGTGGGTGGCGTCGGAGTGTCAGGCGTGATAGAGCAAGCCATTGAGGACAGCTCTTCTTTGATGACGTCGCGCAGACTAGAAGCCGATGACTGAGGCTGAGGGGCGGGCGGACATGACAGTCCATGCACTTGAAGCTCTTCGCGAATCAGAGTGCGAATCAGCGTACGCAAATCCGCATCCGAGGAAGGTTGGCTGTCACAGGCATCCGGGTGCAAACGGATGGCTTGTAGTTCGTCAAGATGCTGGCAAGTCGTGATGACATCCTCGACGGCGCTGGGGCTTTTGACGGCGAGAGTGTTGAACGCGACGTGCCCTATCCCTTTGATGATGTGTCGAACACGATCAGCCTCTGTCATAGCAAAGTCCACACGGCGGCAAAGGGCAAGGGCAAGGACGCCACACAGGTTTCGCTAATGCGCACCTGAATGTAATAACGCAGTTATCTCGGCACACCTCCGCACGCTTGCACTGTGCTGCCTGGCAAGAACACAGAACAGGAAGAAACGTTGGGGACAAGACAGGCACTCCTATCCTGCCCGCAAAAATGAGCAGTCCAGTGGCTAACAACAAACGATTTAACCAACGATTTATTAAAGGTGAAATACGTCCGCACTGTTGAGAACTCCATTCGCGCCTGCTGATTTTTCCAATACGCCGGGCTTGCGTTCTTTCAACGCCCACCCACACACACGCTGTCGACGCTCGGCGCGTCTCGTCCCCTGCCAAGCGTCCGCGCTGGCGCGTCTCGTCCCCTGCCAAGCGTCCGCGCTGGCGCGTCTCGCCCATGTCACCGTCCAACTCCAAAGAATAGGTACTTGACAGTGGAGTCTCCCATTGTGTCTGTAGCGCCAGGACGCAGAGCCTAGCGGATAAAAAAGGAATACCACGGCTGCTAGATAAAAAATGGCAGGTATCTGCGTGCTTCGCTGCAAATCTCGTCAAAAGACGATAGTCTTCTGACGATCGTACTACATGAGTCCTGGTCTCAACCGCGGCTACCCGTGATGCTGTTCCCAGGGCCATTGCCAGGAGACAGCACCATATCATCGGCAGAGGGCTTTTTCGTGCATAGCGTCACATCTTCAGCACAGCCTAAGAAACACTAAGGCCTTTAGAATTACGTATATATGTATTTTCTAGTAACTGAACACACCACCTAATACTTACGTATTGATGTTGCACCTCAGATATGCGTAATATTTGCTTTTTGATCGACAACGCTCAAAAATACGAACGAAGCTACAAGTTCAAGATGGCTGGGCGTTCAGCAAGTGCTTAAACTTTGGCAGGGTGGCTGAATCGTGTGAGAGACAGACAGACAGACAGACAGACAGACAGACAGACAGACAGACAGACAGACAGACAGACAGACAGACAGACAGACAGACAGACAAACAGACCAAAATTTCTGCGTTCAAGTGTCCCAAGAAAGACTATCGTTTTTAGAAAACAGGTGCGGCCTGCTGCGTGGCGCCGAAACGGCGTCTCGGGCCTAGTTCTCCTCGCGCCCGCTCTGACTCCACTGCTCCAGACACCGGCTCACGGAGAAGCGCTTACACAGAGGCATTGGTATGCGCCACAGTGACTAATAAAGCCGTAAATAAGGCGTTTTATAGTTACACGTCGGCTAACTCACTCATGAGTCGACTCACTGAGACTAAGACTTAGATAGAGCCGTGAGTATGAGTTTGAGTGAGTCCGGGTGAGTAATATGTTGGTGAGCTTCAGACCGAGTGAGTACGGCTGAGAAAAATATTTAGTGAGTGTGAGTCTGAGTGAGTGCGGTAGAGGAAAATTTTAGTGAGCATGAGTGGGAGTGAGCCCTGTGCGCAAAATATATTTCATGAGTGAGTCTGAGTGATCACAATTTTTTGCCGACCTATGATTCTACCTATACAACTTCAGCAATACTATCAGCCTTACGTCGGCTCAAGTTAATACTCCCGCCGACTCACACATACTTCAAAGCTGAGCGTTTATACGCCAGCTCAATATTTATTAATCAGAGCCATGATTTACGTAAGGGGGGGGGGGCAGATTGACCTCCCTCCACCACTCTTTTAAGGAAGTTCTTGACTCATTTGAGTCACCTCTTGAGACCTCATTGAGTCGCCCTTACGAGATTGTAACCACTGATTACAATCATCTGAAGGTACGTAGAGCACCAATTATACGAGGCATTGGTGTTCAAGAGCATTGACACCGTGGTCGAAAAAGCCAATTGCACGCTAACGGTCTCATGAGTCGACTCAATCAGACTCAGATAGAACATTGAGTCTGAGTGAGTCCGAGTCAGTAATATTTTGGTGAGTTTGAGTCCGAGTGAGCGCGCTGACAAAAGTTCACTGAGTCTGAGTCCGAGTAAGTCTGGTTGAGGAAGATTTTGGTAAGTCTGAGTCCGAGTGAGCCCTAAAGGCTAAATATACTTCATGAGTGAGTGAGTGAGCTCGACATCTTTCGCCGATCTATGTTTATAGTTGACCATTGCAGGTTTAATACTGAAGTCGTTATTTGAAATGCCGTGATAATAATCGTGAGTTAAAAGGCATTCCTTCATTTCATCTCGATTGGCCTGCAATTTTTTCAGCTGTTCTCCTTGTCGAGCAACTGTCTTTTTAAATCTTTTGACTGCTTTCCTTGACTGTTCCGGGAGATGCGCAAGATCTAATGTGGTTTGGCAGGCCTGAGCTACAGGAAAAGCTACGTTCTGTGCACGATTCTGAGGCCGACTGTGGAACGAGCGCTTCAATGTCGTCTTTCCCAGGGTGCGAGGAACATTTGATCTTGGGGCTTTCTCCTGAGCTTTCACAATCACCTGCGCAAACTATTGCGTCATCAGCTGGTGTAAAGGGTGATGTTGGACTGATCGTCACGCTTGTTGTGCGTGCCGTGCGAAGAGGAAATGGACGCGGGGACGACGTGATAAACCACGCACGACGTTTATGACAGAACAACGGACAACTATCACAAAGCGTTAAGGAAAAGGAGGAACACAGAGACGGTCTAGTCAAGACAAGTAAAACAATGAACGCGAGTTCAAAAAAAAACAAAGTTCGGGGATCTCACGGTGCGATGGTCGGCACGGCGGACGCTGAGGTGGAGAGGCAGGAGGCGGGCGACAGTTGACGAGTACCGGGGTGCGTCTCGATGTGCGACGCTGTGGCGACGATGAAGCTTGACGGCGTGGGTCCGACTACGAGAGCAGTCAACCCGCATCGGAGACGCGATGCTCCATGCAGGGATGGTCAGCCTGCTCAGAGGACAGCTTGCGCTCGAGTCGCGATGCTCGGCGCACCCGTGACCATTCGCCAGGCCACGCTCAATGCTGGGCTGAACAGCTGACCGTGGAGACGCCTCGCCGAGATCCGCGATGCTCTCGGCAAGGAACAGAACAGCAGGCCAGACCACGCTCCGAGATGCAGTACTCGCGCTGGCAACGCCGCCTCAGGTGGTGGTTGGCCGGCACCAGCACGGACGGCCGCGTTCCCTGGCTGGAACCTGGATCGCCGGCGTCCGACGCTTCGGCCCGCTGTCTTGCGTCTGCCGCTGCTTCGGCTCGTCCCCAGCCACCAAGCACTTAGCCACGTATCCTTCACAAGTGGCCCAATCGTGGAACACCACCTCTATGGACCCCCACAGGTCATCAGCTGATTGGCTGGCCTCAAGCACAGAGCTGGCTCCAAATTGCACGCGTCCGGCGCCGCACCTTCGTCGTCGTCGAAACATTTTTGTTCCATTCATCACAGCTGGATTCATTCGCTGGCGTTTCCTGGACTGCGTGTTCTTTTTTTGCATGTAGTGCGGACAACCGGAAAACACAGTAGGGACCGCAGTGGGAATCATAAGCCTAATCTTCGTCCTGTTTTGTAGTCATTATCAGTTAAATGTAACGAACATACCAGCGACTTCCCGATTGGCTCCCACTTTCTTCCTTTCCCTGACGGTCCTTGGCGAGAAGTATTCTTCAGGCACGCTTCCCGACACAGTATATCGCAGTGGAATTCGTGGTACTTAAAAGTAGTTCAATAATAATATCTGGGGCTTAACGTCCCAAAACCACGATATGATTATGAGAGACGCCACTTAACAGTAGTTTGTCTTCTCGCGTTCCAGTTGCACAGCGGCCTTTAGAATTATATATCTATGTATTTTCTAGTAAAGGAACACACTACCTAATGCTTACGTATTCATGTTGCACCTCACATATGCGTAATATTTGGTTTTTGATAGACAATGTTCACAAGTATGAACGCAGCTGCCAGTTCAAGATGGCTGGGCGTTCATCAAGGGCATAAACTTTGACTGGGTGGCTGAATCGTGTGACAGACAGACAGACAGACAGACAGACAGACAGACAGACAGACAGACAGACAGACAGACAGACAGACAGACAGACCAAAATTTCTGCGTTCAAGTATCCCAGAAGCGTGAAAAGCTGGGCCGGTTGGTTCATGTTTAGGTGCGAGGAAACCAGCGAAACTCAAAAACAAGGACGAAGAAGAAGGCACATTCAAGCACATTTGGTTGTAAGTCCGGCGTTGGTGTGTGCTTGAATGTGCCTTCTTCTGCGTCCTTGTTTTTGAGTTTCGCTGGTTTCCTCGCACCTAATCAAGTATCCCAAGAAAGGCTATCGTCTGTAAAAGCACACGAACACGCATATCATGAGGCAACCCAATTGTAGCACGAACCAGCGTGTGATTTGCGTCCTCACGAAAAGCAGCGGCCGCAGCTGTGAACGCGCTCGCCCATTCGCGGCGACGCAACGCAGCAGGCCGCACCTGTTTTTTTTTGTGTAGCGGCCGTGGTAATACTGAGACGGGCCTAGACCAAATGGAACGCAATGTGCGAGATGCGCCCACAGTCGTCCCCTGCATGAGTGGGCAGAGTGTGGGTGGGCTAGACGGGGGACGCGTGCGAGCATATGTTTTCTGCGTGCCCCTAGCGACCAATGTCAGCATAATTGGACGACAATTTCGAGGAACCCAGCTCCCCCTGGTCAGTGGACGGTGCCTATAGCGGAGTCCCTGGGTGTGTAAGGCCAACGTTCAATGCATCGCCGAGACGCGTGGAGAGACGTAAATTGCATGTGTAGTCCTACCTGGAAGCTCCTATAAACGACCTATGGAGCTGTCGACGACAAAGACATTCCTTATAGTGGTGCTTGAAATGCCACTGGTGTAATCCACGCACACATCTTTCACGACATGCTGACACGTAATGCAGTTCAGATCGTCGCCCTCAATAATAACACGCTAATAATCACACGCCAAATAATTTGAAGCGGTGTGGCGAAGACGCATGACTTGAGAACTCCAACCAAGGCAATCAAAGTCAAGCCGCTGACAGGTGTCGCCGTCAGTCGGCACTACGATGACAACACTCACATCATTCACGTTATCGGTACTACCGTAATCTATATCGTTACAAGCGTATCACCACTCAGCGCCTAGGGCGCGGCCTGGGGGCTCGCTGAACGCGTCAAAGTACTGTCGCTGACGCAGGCAGTTGAAAACCTCCATGAGGCTTTGCACGTTGTTCCCTCTCGAAATAAAATAACTTATATTTTACGGGTGCAATTAACACTTCTCTCAAACATCTTTTGCACGCCAAGCTATCGAGTGAAGGCCACATCTCGAGCTTGAAATTCTATGTCACTGCCCCTTTATTAATGGAACATGGTTTACATTTAGCGTTTGCGCCGCCAAATATTCCTTTTTCTGTGGCCTTGCGGTTACCCCTTCGCAATTACTTGTTGGAGAAAAGAGGAGTAAAAGAGAGAGTAGCAAACTGGACGCATTGTCTAGTTAACCTCCCTGCCTTTCCTACATTCCTTCTCTCTCTCTTGTTGGAGGACCAATTAGCCGGGTGATTCCTTTTCTCAATCGCATGCTGCACCCAAAGGTGTGTTTGTAACAGCGGGACTGCTAAGCTTTTCGTTATGCCGCGTGACGTGGTCCGAAAAATATCATCACCATGAACCTGTACGCCCTCTCATCGTCCTCTTCTTCATCTTCGTCTTCTCCATCTTCTGTTCTCTCATACCGCGCGCGCCGATTGGCCGGCGTGGAATGGATAACCTTGTTGGGCGAGAGAAGTGCAGAGACAGAGAGAGATCGAAATACAAAGAGAGAGAAATAGAAGCAAGGGAAGAAAGATATAAAAAGATAGAAGGCGGGAGAAACAGTACGGAGAGAGAGAGAGGATGAACGAGATACATATACACAGAAAGAGATAAATAGGGAGAAAAAAAGGAAGCAAGAGTAAAACAGATAGAAACACCGAGAAAGAAACAGGCTCAGAGATAAAGAGATAAAAAGAATAAGCAGCGCCTATTCTATCTATTTATGGCTGGGCGAAGGAGAGGAGAACCATGGAACTGGCTGTCAGCTGAGTAGAACCGCCGTGACACCATCGCTCACGGAAACGCAGGCCGTGGGTGCATTCGCAGCTGTTATATGGTTCAGTTTCCGGTTGCATTCGCGCTGTTTGGAACTCAATGAAAACTTTTGTAAGCGGGAATCTTGAAGCACTTGTCGCTGTGGGCAACCAGGGCATTTTAAAGACGTGAGTCACTCGCGACTACTTGATCGAGGCGTTCGCGCGTCATCAGCTAGACCGATATGAGGTCGTATGCCAGTGATGCACAGAAAATTGTTCTGGCGCCGTTATGTTCGCTTGGCTGACAGTCGGTTTTTGAAATCAGTATTTGCCAGCAGGGCTGGGCAGTATCGCGATACAAGAGTATCGCGATAGTATTTCAGAGATACTTTTGAGTATCTGTATTTCTGTATCGAGATGCATTTGAAAAATGTATTTGTATCTCAGTAGTGAAATACTTTTACAATGTATCGCTTGTATCGCGATACAATGCAGGACACGGGTATTTCGTTACATTTCTTTTTTGTCGGAAATTAGTTGACGCGTGTTTCCAAGGGGGTATGACAGTTTTTTTTTATTTGTTTTTGTGCCAAGACAAGCAAAGGCGCGTCGCCGGTCGCCTACAGAAAGGGCGGCGATGGTTTCCCCTCAAGCACAGAATGGCCCATGTGGTAAAGCGCGCGACGCCGCAGACGACAGAATCGCGGAGGCAGTGTTGCCGGCCTCTGCCGACGAAAATCGATGTCTCTCAAGGCCAGTGCAGCTCGCGTAGTTTTTTTTCGGGTGGGAAACCATTACTTCGTGAACCCCGCGCGGATACCGCCTTGGAACAGAGGCTTTGCAATGCTTCGCGTGCGTTCAGTTCTCAAAACGGCGGCACTTCTAAAAGCCGTTCCCATGCATAGTCGCGGCGGAAGTGACTAGAAGATGGCTATCTTTGTCGCGCTTTCAGCCACCTCTCCAGCGTTTCGGGGTGCGTTCCTAATTGATCACAAGCATGAAACGGTCTTTTGTGGTACCAGGCTCCCCCACCGCCGGAGGCGACTTCGCCTGTTGCGGCTTGCTGAAATGGGTGTTGGTAGCGTCGGTAGTGGTGACACCTTTTTGAAGAGTGACCCTTTCGGCCCAGGCGACGAGTGCTTGCTGTAGTTTCTGATGGGGCGTTCTGTGCAGCTGTCCCTGATTCCACATCTGTTTAGAGAGTTTGCAGGAGCGACTTGGGAGGGCTTACACCCTCTCCCAAAGAACGTGATTCTAGGAAGCCAATTTTTGGATTGTGCAGTTTCGACACATTGGGCTCCATTGTGCATATGTAATTATGACCGGCCTATATGGGCAGCAGAATCCTCAGCCGTCTGATCCGGCGCCGACCGGGCCAGACGGCTGAGGATTCCGAAGATGGGGACCGACTTCTGAGTGGTCAGAACAACCCACGTGAGTAAGGAAGTGTCTCGGTATCTAGATGGCCCGAGTAGAGATGTCGCCGCGCTCCAGGGCTATCCGGCTATGAAGGCGATATTTATTCACTATAACACGAATTTGTGCCCGTCTGCAGCGCTAGATACTTTTTTTTCTTTCGCGAGTCTTGTGCTGAGGCCGAATCGACACTGTCTACAAGACAGTCTGCTTCAGAAGCTCAATTTGCTTAAACTATGCTATTGTTAGCATAGCTCATTTAGTTGTCACCGAGCATGTTGATTTCGGTGCCCAGTTCTTGTTACTGTTGCTGTGAAATAGTCACTTTTTAATTGCGATTGATATGTGTAATTATGCCATTATTACTAATTATGTACTTTGTAAGCCGCTCCTCCCCCTCTGTGATGCCTTAATGGCACAAAGGGTACTGCAATAAAGAAATAAACTGAGTTTCAATGCACTGCAACTTTATTTACACCATTGTGCTGCACTTATAGATGTCTTTGCGGAGTACGAGCATCTTGAAATACAAAAGAAGTATTCTAGTATCTGTATTGCAGTATCTGTATTCCGGAATACTTTTTTCTTCATATTGCAAAAGTATCTCCGAAATATCCCGTTACGCCAAAGGCAAATGCATCTCAGTATCTGTATTTTAGGCTTCCGGTCCATGTATTTCGATATCTGTATTCCGGAATACTTTTCCGAGTATCTCTGCCCAGCCCTGTTTGCCAGTAGCCATTACTGAAAACTTGAGCGTTTAAAGTCACCCGGTGCGTGCTGCCGTCTACTGGTGTAGCAGGCTATACACAATTAAGTCTCGAGTTCATGCGCTAGATGGCGGAAAATGTCACTAGTCCGCTTTCCAGGATATACGTGATAACCCGTGCCCTTCGTAAAGCTGTCGTGAATTACATTTGCTGCCACCGAGAGAAAGCAACAGCTGGTGCCAGAAAATGATGAACTATGACATGTGATTCCATTATTTCATAGCTTCAAGCAAGCTAAATTGTGGTTGTACAAAAAACAAACAAAAAATTGGCCGCGTATCTGCGTGCTTCGCTGCAAATGTCGTGTAAAGACGATAGAAGAGGCGCTGTGTGAGATATGGACGCCATCTGGCAATACGTCGGGAAACATGAGTGCTGTGTTGCGTGCTGGTAGTCCCGACGCAGCAGCAGGCGAAGACCGGCGGTGACCAACGCGACCGGCGGGGACGCCAGCCAGCCCGAAAACGCGGTTTGGCGCGAAGCGCTGAAGCAGAGAAACGTCCGCACTCAACGAGTACTCTCCACACACTCTTTTATTTACACGTCGCCTGGGTAAAACAGGAACGCCAGAGCGGCGCCCAAAACCGGCAGCCTGAAGGCCGCCCACAACGCTGCTTTTTTACAGCGAAAGCTGTTATGAGATCATTTCACCGGCCGTTTTGGCGCCGTAGTTGTCCGCCGCCGCCGCCGCCGCCGCCGGTGTCCGTAACCAGTATCGCTCGAAATAAGAAAAAAAACTAAGAAAAAAAATTCCAGGATGGAACGAGGTGCGAACCTGGGTCCTCTGCGTGGGAGCCCAGTATTCAACCTCTGAGCCAAGCCGGTGCTTCGAACTGCTTTGCAAAAAGGTCCTATACAGGCTTCATGTCGGGAAGGAACCACATTAGCATATGCAATATAGCGTGGTAGAAGAGTAAAATAAGCACCAAGCCTCGCACAACGCGAATTCTGTAACGAGGCGTCACACAATGCAAATTGCGCAACGAGTAGGTTGTTGAATGCTTCCAACCCATTACAAAGGACTCTGCCATAATTCTTCGTCGTCATCAGGCACAGCATCAACAAAGTGCGCATAATGCCTTACATGTGTTTAGCAGGTACCACGGCTCTCCGTAGAATGACGAAAAATGGCACAGTGTCTGCTGCCCTACTTCTCAAAAACTAAAATGATTTATAGCGTAGTGGGTTCCTGACAAGTGCACTTGTATTCTTTGCCAAGGAAGCCCATAAGCGCATGATTCATTTCCTCGGGGTCTCAGTAAAATTACAATGATTTATAGCGTAGTGGGTTCCTCGCAAGTGCACTTGTATTGGTTACCAAGGAAGCCCATAAGCGCATGATCCACTTCCTCGGGGTCTCGGTAATATTACACTGATTTATAGCGTAGTGGGTTCCTCGCAAGTGCACTTGTATTGGTTCCCAAGGAAGCCCATAAGCGCATGATCCATTTCCTCGGGGTCTCAGTAAAGTTCTTCGCCCCCCCCCCCTCCGTCTCTCTCCCACGTCAACGTATGTTATACAGCATGACGGGAGAGGGAAATAGCGACCGGGGGTCACCCAATGCAAATTACATAACTGGTGAGCCGTTTGAAGATTCGAACCCATTACAAAGGGCTGAGCCATAATTCTTCATCGTCATCAGTCGTCGCGTCAACAAACTGCATATAATTCCTTACAGACGTGTAGCTGGTGCCTCGTTTCTCCGCAGAATGACGATTATTGGCTTAGTAGGTGTTTCTCAACTTCACAAAAATTGTGATTTATGGCGTAGTGGGTACCTTTCTAGTGTACTTGTATTGTAGCCCCAAGAGAGCCTAACGGGCTCTAGAAACGCCGCTCTTCCAGCTTTCGTTGTGACTGTGCTGCGATTTCAGCGCAGGCCTGGCGTTTTTCATTTTTTAAATATTTTTTTTCACCTTCTTGGCCTTCTCAAAACTAAAGTTTTTCAACACCAACCCGTGGCATTTGTACAGTGCAATACAGAACCGAAACCGAAACACAACAATGAGCTCGTGCGAAGGGCACGGAGGAAGGCAAATTTCAGCGCAGTCGCATTTCCAGCTTTGTTGAAACAGCGCTCACTAGACGACGACAAAGTAAAAGAAGGCACAGGACAGGCAGCGCCTGTCCTGTGCCTTCTTTTACTTCGTCGTCGTCTAGTGAGCGCTGTTTCAACAAAGATGAACGCATACCAACTCGCTCAAGCTTCCATTCTTATGCATTTTCAGCGCAGCTTAAGAAGCCAGGGTCCTTAAAATTACGTATGTATGCATTTTCTATTAAAGGAACACGCCACCTAATACTTACCTAGTGATGTTGCACCTCAGATATGCATGATATTTACTTTTTGATCGACAACGTTCACAAGTATGAACAGCTGTACCAGTTCAAGACGGCTGGCCCTTGGGCAAGTGGTTCAACTTTGGCCGAGTGGCTGAATCGAGGGACGTGCCGACAAACAGAAAGACAGAAAGACAGACCAAAATTTCTGCGTTTAAGTTCCCCAAGAAAGACTATCGTCTTTAAAAGAACTGCGTGTGCCTCACGCTTCCTGCACCACTTGCCGATGTGTGTGAACAGAAGCTCTTGTTCAAATATTAAGTTGTAGTGTTGGCTCTTTACGTGAGCCTATGTGACTGGCGTTAAAAATTCGGCCTTTTGTCCGTTTCTTGAGCTCTGTTGTATTTGTTGACGGTTTGTTGTATTCTCTGTATCTGGCTCATCAGGTATCTTTCTTTTCTCTTCCGTAGGGTCTTTTCGGTAGTGAGCAGAGTAGACGCCTAATGGCTGTCGACCAGGACACTTGTATCATGGGGCAGACTGCTCAGCCATGGGCACGCATTAATTGTGACACTGTACAGGATGATTATCGGTTGTTTCGCCGGCTGCACATGTGGTGTCCATAGGCTCCGATTCTTCAGCTTCATGACCTATGTCAGCCTAGGCGTGCACACGGGGGGAGCAGGGGCAGCGGCAGCCTTCCGAAGTCATCCCAAGGAGGGCGCCAATTCGACCCCATCACCTTTATTCAGTCGGACATTTCACGTCATTTTATGGCTGCACATTTGTGTTGCGAAGAATGGCACCCAAACACCCCTGATGATACTTTCGAAGATCTGTTTACTTCCCACCTTTACTCCCAAAATCCGCGAACCAATGGCAGCCCTTTGTGAGAAACATGTCATCGTTTCAATTTCATATTTGTATCTATTGCGGAGTGCGTTTTCTTACGGACTCGAAGAGTGGAGGGCAGCTGCGGTGAAACTTGCTCCTGCCCCTACATAGCGGCAGTCGTGAGGCACCGTTGCTACTACTACATGCATTCGTTGACTGTTCGGTCGCAGCACGGTCACATTTAGAGATACTTGCGATGCTCTGTTAAATTGTTACTTTGGGCTGAAAACTTGAAAGGTAATCTGCAAAAAGTGACCGTGCTGCATCCTTCTAGAGCCGCCGCTTCATACATTGTACGAAATCGTCTAGTAGGATATGGGGGCAAGATATTCTAGCGTAGTTTGAAGATCAAACGAGGATCAGTTATCCCGCCTAATTAAGGCAAACCTCTCGCGTACACCAGCGGCAGCTGGAGTTTCATGCAACGACAGCCCAACAATGTGTTAAGGCGAAAGCCTTAGGCGTCTCATCAAACGCGAAAATGACTGTCGGCGGCATCCTGCAGTGTCAATACGAGTGATGCAAAAAATTATTGTTACGTGATGACGACACCAAATGACGTCATCATGATGTCACAGATCACAAAAATTGTGATGTCATGACATTACATCTTCGCTTGGTGATGAAAAATGACCCGATCACGAGGCAGTGCATTGCGAGCTAAGGGCCAGAAAGCTTACAGTGACTCCTATCTTTGAGGCAGCAAGAAAACCACGATAAGTGCACAAATATCCCGGAGGGGGGCAGGGGATGTTTAATACATCGATTGGCAAGAAAAAGAAGAACGAGATGGCGTCCGCCTTCCGGTCGCCTTATCTGAATGAATGAGGGACCCTGAGAGTTTTCCTTTCCTTGATATAGTAAATGGAAATAAAAAAGTCACAGTTTCACCGCGAGGGCGAAGGAGTGAATGCGATAGCAACTAATTGTAATATTATACGAAGTGAGGCTGGAAGCTAACTCTTCACGTTGAGAGCGCAGCATGTAGAAGGGTATAACAGCCACCTGCTGATGGCTTCCGAGATAACGCGTGCGCCAGCGATCGCGACCGCGGCCTTAAAATGAACGTTCAAATTTGATGCTGGACCGCCACCCGACCCCCCTTGCGTCTTTTCATGCTCGTTAAAAATGGCCGGGACCTTTCCTCTCTGTCACGGCGGCAAGCCTCTCGAGCGGGGTGATATCGCATGCGCCCTCCGAGCGACGGAGACGGGCCAGCTCGTTTGACCTCTGCTTCAGCCGCGTTCGTGGGCCCCGCTCGCGCGCTTCTACTCGCGGTAGAACGTACGGTGCGCAGGGGGATGTTATCAATTTAGACTTTATGCGGGACATGACTGCGACGGCAAAACCCGTCGAGACTGTCCATATAATTGCTGTCGCAATAAAACAGGACAGACAAACAACGACAAAACAAGCGTGATATGTTTTGTCCGATTTGCGCTGTGGTACACAGTTCGATTTGCGCAGTGGTATCCTGAGGCATGCGGATCACGTGCTTACAAAAGCCTCAAATAAAAAAATAAAACTCGAGAGCTATCACACTCGTATGAAGGTATCGCAGCATGGCCAGAAGAAAGCATGCGGTATACGTACCTGCGAAAGCCTGCGAGAATAATGAATGCAGTTTAACTTGACTGCAACCACGAATTCGTGAGCTTCGTAATGCGCGCGGCCATTCAGCGCCAGATTATCCTGTTTTAGTCGCTCAGCGCCACCACATGGCTACGGCGAGTGGCCGCGGAGCGGGTGCTCCACGGCTTGAAGAAAGCGTTCGGCCAGGCATTAAAAAAGTAGAGGAGGCGCTGAGAAACAAACAGAGAAAACAGGCATAAAAAATAGCGAGCAACCATAACCTTGTATTTTATGGTATAGCAAGGGGCGGGCAAGGGAAGTAATGGTGATGAACAGAGAAATAGGAGGTGACAGGGTAAAGCATAGGATAGTCTTGCATTGTATAGCAAAGCAAATGGAGGGAAAGGAAAGTGAGAGTGAGGATGAGGAAATTGAGAAGGGCAACGCTACCAACTGCGCTGCTCCCTCTGTAATCGCACCAGTAGTGTGTAGCTGCCCCATTTTTTTTCTTTCTTAAGTGTTCGCTAACCCTTCCACTCGCCTCATTCCCGTGACGGAAATGACGACACTAAATTATCTGAGGAACCCGCCCTAGTGGACTCATTTTAAAACTTGCAAGGGTCTAAAGCTATTGCTGTGCCGTACAATCCGCAAGGAAAGTGCTACCGAATCGAACCTAGTGTTTCGCGAGTGTCATACGTGATGTACTTTATTCTGCCATGCAAACAACTGACCGACACAAAGGCGTCAGAAAGTCCTCGAAATTTAGTTTTGCACTGTGCGCGTTAAGTCTGTTCGTCTGTATAGCGCGTCAAATTAAGCTGAGGACGACGCTCGCTATACAAATGAACTTTAAAAGCAAGTGCATATGTAAGGGCACACCTGTACGTCCCTCTTTTGTCTTTGCAAGAATACATGAAAAATAAATTGACTCAGCGGCTTCACTGATATTTGAAGCCATTCACCCACTGCATTGAAAGAAAATGAGTTTTGCATGAAGCGTAAACGCTCTGAATAATGAAATAATTCCCCATGTCGTGTGCTCCAAGGAAATATTCTTGGGACCTTGCATTACCTTTGAAAAACAGACAGGGCGCTGTTGTGTTCATGCGTAGGAGAGAGAGAACGAGGTTAAGTGAAAGGCAGGCAGGTTAACCAAAAGAAAGTTTTTCGGTTTGCTACCCTGCACGGGGGTAAGGGGGATAGAAGGGTAAGGAAGGAAAAACAGAAATAGTAAAAAAACGCGCACGCACTCAAGCACGGGAGCCTCACAGTCGTTTATCGAGGCCGGTTGAGCGCAAACTTTAGCAGCGCCTTCGTCGCTTTTTGCTTGGAAGCTCGAACGTTCCGGCTCTCCAAAACCGATTGTTCAGAAAGTGGCTGGTCATCAAGGCGTGCTAGCGTTGCTGACAGCTGTTGTCTCTGGGAGCTGTAGTGAAGACAATGACACAGGATGTGTACAATGGTTTCCTGGCTGCCATAGCTAATTGAATGTACTCCTTGTGAACCTGAAGTATCTTGCTGACAATTTTTGGAGGTAGCCTTCGTAACACAGTGTTATTTTGATACGTAACGGTAAATACGTCCGCAAGTAAGTGCTAAACGTATTACTATTCACGTCTTCAAAGACATTTGGAACTCGTGTAGAAAAAATGATGAGTGAGTGATTGAATGGCCTCGGACAATCAGTTCCAATAATATTCTGCCCAAGGTTGTGGCAAGTGACGACACATGTAACTGCGAGCGAAACGTGCTTATATTTTCATGGATGGTCTTAGCACTTGAAGACACAATGACGTAAAATGAGGCGAGTTCTGCGAAAGATCGTTCGCAGTACTCACGTCAATCCAATATTCATAACAAATCGCGCGAACTGTGCTAGCTACGTCGCTAGCCTGCGTTTTTCATTGGAACTTTGCATTATGCTCAGCTCACTAAACGAAACATAAAATGGCCAGCTCTTCTAGGTAATTTATTAGCATACGCCAGAGCTTTTAGGCCTGAATTAAAGCAAGTCTATATTTGTCGAACCCTCAAATGACATATCTGATCAATCAACTGAAGTCACGTCAGATTAATGGGTAAAGAAAAGTTTTTCAAGAAGAAGCCCTTCCGGCATTTCATTGTCACAGCCACGAGTGACAAGACACAAAGAGTGACAAGACAACGCATCGCTCTCAGTTCTGTCTTTTCGAAATGGCCGAGAAGAAGCGCTGTCGTCATACTGTTATGCGCTCTGTTATGATAAATTTTCTCCCCATGAAACTCGCCTCAAGGCCTCGCAATATATCTTCAAGCATTATCATCATGCTTGAACATATGACCTTATTTTGTTCCAGCTCGCTTGTGTCGTTAATTGCAGCTTGCTTTGGGAATACTTCAATAACATGAACTACATAATGACTTCAAGTTCGCACTTATTATATAGAGTGCATAATTTGAAATCGGCCGAGATGTCTCATTACTTCTATATTTTGTACTTGTTTATATTTTCAGCGTATGATGCCATAACACTGTACCTTGGTAACGTTATTTAATGCGACATTTTGGCTGACTCGCCCCCCTCTTGTGTAACTCCCAAATTTGCGTTTAAAGTGTGCGAATAAGTTACATACATCGCCGAGATCAATGTGATAAACATGTTACATTTTTGTAGTATAGAGGTATAAACACCATTTCGTTAAAACACGAGAGGATTTTATTCTCTTGTGTAATTCCCAAATTTGCGTTTAAAGTGTGCGAATAAGTATACATACATCGCCGAGATCAATGTGATAAACATGTTACATTTTTGTAGTATAGAGGTATAAACACCATTTCGTTACAACACGGGAGGATTTTATTCTCTTGTGTAATTCCCAAATTTGCGTTTAAAGTGTGCGAATAAGTATACATACATCGCCGAGATCAATGTAATAGACATGTTACATTTTTGTAGTATAGAGGTATAAACGCCATTTCGTTACAACACGGGAGGATTTTATTCTCTTGTGTAATTCCCAAATTTGAGTTTAAAGTGTGCGAATAAGTATACATACATCGCCGAGATCAATGTGATAAACATGTTACATTTTTGCAGTATAGATGCACAAACACCATTTCGTCACAACACGGGAGGATTTTATTCTCTCGTGTAATTCCCAAATTTGAGTTTAAAGTGTGCGATTAAGTATACATACATCGCCGAGATCAATGTGATAAACATGTTACATATTTGTAGTATAGATGTATAAACAGCATTTCGTTACAACACGGGAGGATTTTATTCTCTTGTCTAATTCCCAAATTTGCGTTTAAAGTGTGCGAATAAGTATACATACATCGCCGAGATCAATGTGATAAACATGTTATATTTTTGTAGTATAGAGGTATAAACACCATTTCGTTACAACACGGGAGGATTTTATTCTCTTGTGTAATTCCCAAATTTGCGTTTAAAGTGTGCGAATAAGTATACATACATCGCCGAGATGAATGTGATAAACATGTTACATTTTTGTAGTATAGATGTATAAACACCATTTCGTTACAACACGGGAGGATTTTATTCTCTTGTGTAATTCCCAAATTTGAGTTTAAAGTGTGCGAATAAGTATACATACATCGCCGAGATCAATGTGATAAACATGTTACCTTTTTGTAGTATAGATGTATAAACACCATTTCGTTACAACACGGGAGGATTTTATTCTCTTGTGTAATTCCCAAATTTGCGTTTAAAGTGTGCGAAGAAGTATACATACATCGCCGAGATCAATGTGATAAACTTGTTACATTTTTGTAGTATAGAGGTATAAACACCATTTCGTTACTACACGGGAGGATTTTATTCGGAAGGGTCTGTGCTAGAACCTGCAGTGCGGTGAAGTCGTGGAAGGAATAACGAAGTCCTCGGCTTTCACTCCTGCCGGTTCTAGGACTCTCTTCTGGGGCGCCTTCGTATTTTAAATGCGAAGCATTTCTTAGCGAACTTCTGCGACTTTGAGCGTATCTATCTGTCTATCTATCTATCTATCTAGCCGCCTACGACTTTGTGCTCTCCTGGCTGTTTCGTTAATCAGATGTATACCAAAATTGGTGTGTCATAACAAGGCCTTATTACGAACATAAATGACAGGTCATATTATGAAAATCATGACACGCATGCCATGAACAGCATGATTTACATTCCACGGCCTTTGGGCTCCCTGGCCGTTCCGTTAATCGGATGTGTACCAAAATTGGTGTGTCATAACATGGCCTTATCACGAACATAAATGACAGGTCATATCATGAAAATCATGACACGCATGTCATGAACAGCATGATTTACGTTCCACGGCCTTTGGGCTCTTGCGGCCGTTCCGTTAATTTCATATATACCAAAATTGGTACGGCGTGACAAGAGTTCATGACGAACATAATGACAGGTCCTAACATGCAAATCATGACGCGCATGTCATGTGCAGCATGATTTACATGACATGGTCTCGGGGCGCTCGCGGCCGTTTAAATGAAGGGATACATACGAAAACTCGTATGACGAGACATTTCTGTGTGGCGAACATAACTGACACGTGGAAACATGAAAATCATGATACGCATGTCATGTATGACATGATTTACATGCCACGCTCATGGCGTACTCGCGGCCTTTTGGCTAGATTGATATACACCAAAATTGGTACTGTGCGATGTGACTTTATGAAGAACATGAATAACAGGTGGTAGCATGAAAACCATGACATCCATGACATGTATATCATGATTTACATGCCACGCTCATGGTGCATTCGTGTCCGTTTCGCTTGCGTGATATACACCAAAATTCGTGTTACGCGACACGACAGTATGACGTACGTAAGTGAGACGTGGTAGCATGAAAATCATGACATGCAAGTCATGTACGACCTGATTTACATGCCACGCTCATGATGCGCTAGTGGCAGTTTCAGTAGATTGATATACACCAAAATTGATATTGCGCGATGTGACTGTATGAAGAACGTGAATGACAGTCGGTAAGATGGAAACCATGACATGCATGTCATGTATGTCATGACTTAATTGCCACGCTCATGATGCATTCGCGGCCGCTTCGCTAGCTCGATGTACACCAAAATTGTTATTGCGCGAAGCGACTGTATGGCGAAGGTAAATGAGACGTGGTAACATGACAATCATGACATGCATGACATGCACGACATGATTTACATGTCATGCTCATGACGCGCTCGTGCCGTTTCGCTTGCTTGACATGCACCAAAATTGGTATTGCGCGACGCGACTGCATGACAAACGTGATGCATGCCATGAGAGGTGGTAACATGGAAATCATGACATGCAGGTTATGTATGTCATGATTTACATGCCGCGCTCATTGTGCGTTCCCGGCCGTTTCGCTACCTTGGTATACACCAAACTTCGTATTGCGCGACGCCACTGTATGACGAACGTAAATGAAATGTGGTAACATGATAATCATGACATGCATGAAATGTACGACATGATTTACATGCCATGCTCATGGCGCACTCGTGGCCGTTTCGCTAGATTGATATGCACCAAAATTGGTATTGCGCGATGTGACTGTATGAAGAACATGAATAACAGGTGATAACATTAAAACTATGATATGCATGCCATGTATGTCATGACTTACATGCCACGCTCATGGTGCAATCGCGGCCGTTTCGATAGCTTGATATACACCAAAACTGGTATTGCGCGATGAGACTGTATTATGAACATTAGTGACAGGTGGTAACATGAAAAACCATAATATTCATGTCATGTATGGCATGATTTACATGCTCTACTCATGGTGCACTCGCGGCCATTTCGCTCCTTTGATATACACCAAAATTGGTATTGCGCGATGTGACTCTATGACGAACATAAATGAGAGGTCTTAACATGCGAATCATGTTATGCATGTCATGTACGGTATGATTTACATGCCACTGTCATGGTGCGCTTCCGGCCGTTTTGTTGACGTGATATATACCAAAATTGGTATGGCATGACACGAGGACGTGATGAACATAAACGACAGGTCATGCATTTATATACCAGAATATGCGTTTCATTGGCATGGTGTACACTAGATTGTGCATGCATGCGTGCATGGCAAACATGCGATATATGGTGGACTAGATGCCATGGGATGAATGATTTCATTTGGCTCAAAGACAAACAAGGCGATGTATGCAGCTCTTATTTGCTGGCTGCTTCGCGTTATATCGATTCCCACAGTGCGTGGGATCTGCCGAATTTTTCTTCAGGACAACAAAGTTCGTTGTGTCAATCAGTGTCTCTTCACTAAGCGTATTACTTTAACCAGGCGAAGTAGCTTAATTGTGTTGGTGCATAAGGGCGGCCGCGGGCAGCGATGCATTCTTTTGTATAGTTCGCCTCGCTAGACAGTATAGGACGCGGCACAGGCCAGCAAAGTGTGCCAAATCTTTGTGCGTAGAACCCTTTGTTGTAGAACCCTGTACATCCGTACAGGGTTCTATAACGAGAGTACATTACAAGGGGCATATGTTACATGCAAAACCTCCTTGGTTACATGACGGTGTCGGATGTAATATCTTGGGTTTCATGAGTACTGCGAAGCTCGCATTTGTTGATGAGGAAATCATGGAGGCTGTATGGTATGACATGGGTCTCATCTATTTATTCAGCCGCAGTCCACAAAGGTAGCATGTGTTTAATATCGCCCGGCGGGATTAAAGAATGTATATTGGGCTTTGGAAGTAATCTTGTAGGTAAATGTGCTAAGTCACGTTATGAACGGCAATATCTATTCGATGCCCTGATGACGTAATCTGGTGTATACTGCAAGCTTCTTGTTAGGGGATCGGTGGATAACATTTTTAGGTTTAGAAGGGTAGGACATACAACAGTTCAAATTGAAGCGCACAAATGTAGTAGCGCTAGAAAAACCACTGCAGTGTACTTGTGCCCGCGATCACTGATTATCAGAGGTGGCGTTGCGTACCGGTGAAAAGACTCACTGAAGACAGATACTACCTTTACATATGCATTGGCCATAGGAGATTCTCAAAACACAACAAATTCTGCCGTGTTTACTATAACAGTGAGCAGATCACAGCACTACTTGAAAAGTTATAGAATGGACCAGTGAGCAACAGCCATGTATGTAAGAACGAACCAAAGGATGGCTGCTCGGGCACATGTCTATTCGCTCCTTTCACTTCATGCATTCTGGCACTTGCAAAAGTCTACCAATAATATTTACGCACAGAACTTCGCAAGCATATTAAACGCCACACATATAATTCAACGACCAAACAAATAATGCGTCAATTGCTTCAAATATAAACAGCGGCAAGCGAGTATGTCCAGCCGAACTGTCATCGCCTGAGTGACGCGTGTGAGCAAGTTGGCAACAATATCACAAGCTTGCCTGCGCACTCTCCAGCTCTTCCTGTTCATTCCAAATTTAAGTGAATTGATCTGGCGCATCCCTCAGCACGAGTGGTTGGTGCAATTTCGCATCAGCAGGTAGTTCTTCGCCAAACCCCTCCAGAATGTTGCCACTACATCTGTCAATCAGAGAGGAAGGCTTAGAGTTAGCATATATGCCGACAAATTTTTACTGTGACCTTGATGTTAGTGGGCAGCGATTCCGTGTTTGAGGACTGGATAGTCACGTGGTTAGTTTTCGCTTGCGGGCGCTGCGCCTGGAATTGTCTTTTTGAATACTTCTTTGTAAACTGTCCAATAACGATACTTCAACTAACGACACTGAATTCTTGGTGGAAGACGCTTTAAAAGGCTTTATTTGCAGATGGACTGGGTGTAAATCACAATGCTACAGCGAAAAAACCGAAACGAAGCAACTCTGTTACTGTGTATAACTATAACCGCGTGTTTCGCGCTTTTCACATGGAGCCCTGTGATAGTTGTGTGGTACATTGCCTAAGCAAATGTTCGGTTTCCGCACGTAAAGTTGTTGTTACCTGCTATGATGCCAATCTGATCAAGAAAGAACGTTTCACTGCGTCAGCAGGCATGACCTCAAGATTTAGGTTTGCCTTGCGTCCGTAATGTCTGTTTGTCTCTCGCCTGCGTCAGACTAGGCTGAAGATGACGTTTGCTGTAGTTGGCAAAAGCAAGAGCATTTCTCATGGCACACCTGTACACCGAAGTTTTGTCTTTGCTACGGCGCTGTAGAAAATAACTTTACTCAGCGCCTTCGCTGAGAATTGAAGCCGTGCCACCGTTACAAGAGCATGAAATGAGTTTCAAATAAAGCGTCAATGCTTTTGATAATACAGTAATTTCAATATGTCATGTGCCCCATAGAAATTTTTCGGTTACACTGCAGTGTCTTCGAAACACACAGGTCACCGTTGTTTTTATAAGTTCTTGAATGTTTTTGTTGTCAACATATCTTGCTGATAATTTTTGCCGATAGCTTTAGTAAACCGCGCGATTATTAAACTTAGCAGAAAATACGTTTACCAGTAGGCCCTAAGCATAACATTATTCACGAGTTGTGTGTCATTTATAACTCCTGTAGAAGACATTTTAATGAGTGAGCGATACAAAGTACTTGGGTAATTTGTTCCAATAATATTCTGCCCAAGGCGTGGCGAATGAAGACGCGTGTTACGGAAAGTGAAATGTGGTTATATTTGCATAGACTGTCTTAGCACTTGAAGAAACAATGAGCTACAAAGAGGCGAGTTTCGCGAAAGATCAATTCATTATATTAAAGTGTACTAACTTTAATAACAGCGCTGTTAGTCTCCGATTTTCAATAGAGCTATTCATTACAACTAGCTGAATAAGCAAAGTAATAGAAAAATCACCAGCTCTACTAGTGAGCTGTGAGCATATGCAGCACTTCTACAATCTAAATTAAAACACGTCTCCATTATTTGTAACTCTCGAATGACATATCCGATCAATCAACTAAAATCATGACAGAACATAAGAAATAAAATCACAAGGAATAAAAAGTTCTTCAGAAAGATACGCTTACTACACTACAGGGTCACAGGAGTCGCTAAATCTGTGTTTTCAAAGCGCAGAGAAACAACGCTCAATATTCTTGCAGCATATGATAATAAAATGTTATTACGTGAAACTCGTCTCGGTGCCATACCATGTATCTTCAGGCGTTACGATTATGAATATACATATGACCTTATTTGGCAGCCAGAACCATATATCGTCACTAACCACGTGCTATGGAAATATTTCTCAGAAATAAAGTTCATCAGAGCTGTTACTTGTAGCTTAGTATGTCTTGTTCTTGAGTTTAAATGTCCCTAAAAGGGCTGATCGGTTGATTTTCTGTTCAATAAGTGCATACATATTTTATCACATTGCTTTCATAAGGCACCTTCCTAATTTTTTTTATCTATTTTTTTCACATTTGATCTGGCTCGCAACTGACACCTTCCCTCGAGTCTGGTGTAAACTCCAATATACCTAGAGTGTGTCACACTAGCCGCCATGGCTGCGATTGGCGCTGACTAACACTCCTAGGTTTATAAGAACACATATACTCTATAAAGTAGACGGGAGGATGACCGCCGGCGTAGCGCAGTGGTAGATCATAGGACGCGTTATTCGAAGGTCGCAGGTTCGGTACCTGCCGGCGTCAAGTTATCTTTTCGTCCGCTTTACTTTTTCACATTTATATTATGATTACTACAAATAATATTCCCTATACTTTCCTTGGCGTTATTGTCTGTTAGTTCTCACTAATATACCTCTACAGCACTTGAATCAATATACATACCCTACCCTGATGAATGTGTGCTAGACATGTCAGACTTTGTAGGAAAAAATATATGGAACATGTCGTTACAAGACGGGATGATCTTATCGGGACGACTCGGTGCCAAAGCAGGAAAGTGGATGAAGCATTGGATGCTATAGTGAAGTCCTCGTATTCCTCTCCTGCTGGTTGGTTCTCTGTCTCTCTCCTGAGGCGTCGTTACATTTTTCATCGTGCAAGCGAAGCTCGCTGCGTCAATCAGGTGTCTTCTCACTAAGCTTATAATTTGAGCACGGTGAAGTAGCTTACTTGAATATGTGCGGAAGTATACAACCTTACGCATCACCGCCCTTGGCCGTAGGCCGAGGGTGGTGATGCGTAATGCTGTATAGTTTACCTGGCTGGGCAGGAAAGCATGCCACACAGACCAGAATAGCGTGCAGAACTTTGTGCGCAGTAACACATGCAGGCTGGGGTCTATAACCGAATCCAGGCTAGCAATTGAGAAGGCGATGTGCACGTGTCCCGATTACGCTATCGCGTTCTACTCTCGAAGCTCAAGCGTCCTCCAAGTTTCTTAATCATCAGCATTTCACAAAGCGAGGTTTGTGTCTAACTTAGACTGGCGTGGTTAAAGAACGTATGTTCGGATTAAGAGGTCATCTCGTGGCTTTGTGTTGAAAGCAAACATTATGAACGCCAACGTGAAATCGATGTTCTTGTATTCTAATGCCACGTATACTGCAAGATTCTTGGTATGGGATTTCTTTACAAAATGTTAGGTGGAGTATGATAGGGCGTAGAGTATTGAAAAGTAGAAACGGTAGCATATTGCAATCGTAGAGCGCCACGACAACGCATTTGGTTAACTTGCGTCCACGGTCTGTTAATATTACTCGTGGTAGCCCGTGCTGGTGAATGATCGGCATCGGCAGTGACACAAAGCAGAAAAAGCCACATTTGTTGTAGCTCCTGGCTACTGCTCGAAGATAACTTACCAGCTCGCCGAACGGTCCGTTCTTCTGAAGTATGGGGTAGTTCCGTCCTGTAATAATGAGCTAGATTGCTGGTACGTGCGACTGTGCAGCTATTACCAGTAAAATATCGCTAGTATGGGCTTTTCAGACGAATGCCAACTTTATCAAAATGGGACCTTGGAAGACCGACAGGTTGGGGTCGACTGGAGGAAGCATTGGCGCAGTGCGCACGACACTTACTCTTCGTGCACGGGCGCTAGTCCCCGTTTGCTTATCGTCGTGAAAAGACATTACAGGTCAAGCAGGAGCGCACATGCTAGGCGGAATCACCAATAGTAAGAGGTGCAGCAGCTCCCGTGGGATCTTTTGTTAAAGTATGTTATCGCAAACACAAAGAACTCTGTTTCCCACAGGAACCAGAGTGCTTGTAGCGACAAGAATACATTAAGCAGCTATACAAAGGTTCGAATATTTATCAGCATCTTATGTCTGATTAAGCATTTGAATGCTGAAAATTTAACGACCCTTCAGTGTTCTTGTACATGCAAATGTGAACGCATCTCGGAAAAAGCTTCAGCCGATTTCCTCGGCGCTGAAGGGTTATTAAAAGAAAAAATGCCAATCACCCGTTTGTAGCATAGAGGGTAGTCTAAGTACCGGTTCCCCAAAAGTACACGGAGCACGCTAGCGGTTGCCGACGCGTTGCAGATGCGAGAGTGCCGGCACATCCGGATGACTCTACTCAATATTCTGATGCTGGTCTTGTCGCCGGCCCTCGCGAGGCCGCCCTGCTACCATTACTGTTTGGTATGGGCGCTTGCAATACTTTGCACATTCGTTTGGCCGATGGTGCACAAAAGTTAATAAAATCGGCGGTGTGCTCTTTCTTCTTCGTCAGGAATGCGACGACATTCAATCTTCGCGACTGCTCACGGACGCGCAGATTGAATGTGAAAAAAAAGAACAGCATGGATGGCCGCGCTGCGCAGCTCAAACCGGCAAGATCAATTGTGGGTGATGCAGCAAGCCCATGAGACGGCGAGGAGACAGGGTCACCGGTTCTCCTCTGCGGTGGCCTAGGCCCGGGCCACGAATTTGCGGGAGTTGTGAATAAAGTTGCTACCACCACCATGCGGGTGTTGGGTGCATTGTCCTAGGGATCCAAATACACGTTCAAAGAAATTGAACAAATGAGCCGATTGACCACCAGTTGCAGAGCCTTACAAGTGCATATTCTGGGTCTTGCACTTGACCGATTGCGGAACAATCAGTATTATTCACGTCTTCGGTGAAGTTTTTCTTATAATACATTGGCTAAGTGTCACGAACTCTTCGATCTGTTCGGCGAGGTAAAGATGGCGAAAATAGGGTAATGATTGCTAATGTCAGCTTTAATGACAGGAACCAAGGGTAAGTCAATTCCGGTCAAGGGAAGTGCAGCGATATGGGTGTACCCTCTCGCTACCACCGCCGAGGATAAAATAAGCTTTGTCATTGGCCGTTACACGATGAACCGCGTTCAACGCGGAACGATGGACCCGATAGACTACCTTCTTGTTTTTTCGACGAAATCTAAAGGCAAGCGTTTTGCTAGAGACAAGCCTATGAAGCCGAGAGATAATTACGGCAAGGAAAGCGTGGCGGTACTATTTGCAGCATTTACTCGAAGTGTAGTAATTATGGCCTAAAGGAAAAATGAAAATAGACATAACACCTAGCCGCTAGAGGGGCCTAATCCAAGCATTTTCATTGGTTTCGACATTACAAGAAGCTGAGCTTGCGAAAAAATCACAGCATATCCACGGGGTGAATGATGATGAGTGGGGCGAAGCTCCGGAAGGAATCATCGGTAAACCGTGGAACTCTTCCGTGAAATTCGCCCAGCACATCATATAAAAAGTGTGAAACACCGTGTATATATCAAACGACAAACTTTCATTGTACTTTTGGTTTACGTGGTCCCTTCATTATCACCGCTTTGCGATCGGGTGAAATGCTGCGGAAGTGTCCGCTCCCGAGCGAAAGAGAAAGCGCGCCAAAAGCGAGCGCCTTGTCTGCCTCCATCCGGCGACGAGCGAAAGAGAAAGCGCGCCAAAAGCGAGCGCCTTGTCTGCCTCCATCCGGCGACGAGCGAAAGAGAAAGCGCGCCAAGAGCGAGCGCCTTGTCTGCCTCTATCCGGCGACTCCGAGCGAAAGTGAAAGTGCGTCAAGAGCGAGCGCCTTTTACGATAGCAGGCAACCAATGCACGCGCCATTCGCATTATACAAGCGCCATCTGTCATCTTTAAACAGCAACTCTGTATGGATGGATGGATGCTATGAGCGTCCCCTTTATAACGGGGCGGTGACAGGTGTGCCACCAGGCTCTTTAAAAAAATAAAACCTTTAGTCTTCTTTTTCTTAGCGTTGGCCTAGTGTGTTTACTTCAATTAAAACTATTTTACTCCAGAAAAAAAAAAACTTAAGTTTTCAGCTCCGTTCTCTGCCCTTAATTACTGCAGAATGTCCATATTTTTTCCAATATTTATTTGGTCATTTCTCTCTAGTTTTCTGTCAGCAATACTCTAACCGTCTCTTACTTATTTCAATCGCGGGTGTGTTCAGCTTTCCATTGTCTCTAAAACCCAAGGCGTCATGTAGGCTCATGCCCAAACGTACACCTGGGTGGATATCTCCATATTCACTCAGAACATGCTCCCCCGTTTCCTGATCTTCCCCGCAGCACGTGCATTGTTCTTCTTCTTTACTGAATCTCGCTTTATAACTACCCGTTCTAAGGCAACCCGATCTCGCTTCAAACAGTAAAGCGCTTCCCATTGAATTATCCTAAAATGCCTCCCTCCTTATTTCATTTTTGCCCTTTCGGTAGTTATTCAAAGCCGGTTTTTTCTCCATAGCTGCCGTCCAGTAAATCCTCTCCGCCTCTCTGACTTTTCGCTTAACGCTCTTTGTTGACATACTGTTTACACTGCCAGCCGTATATTTACTAGTGAGCCTCCTAGTTCTTTTGTTCCACTGTGTGTCCAGGCTCTTCCTACACAAGTAACGGAATACCTCTGCCCATCTACTCTCCTTCATATTCCTTAGCCTTTCTTTGAACCTCTAAGAAATACATAAAACGCCATCTAGTGAGCAAGTCATTAAACTAGAGCACTAAGAAATACATGAAACTCCATCTGGTCAGTAATTCATTCAACTAGAGCTGGCTACATACATACTACTACAGAGGACGGAACGACCCGCACCCTAAGGAGCTTCGCCCCTAAAAAAAGCCGGCAGATCCCACGCATTGTGGGAATCGATGTAATGCGAAGCAGCCAGCAAAGAGTTGCGTACATCCTCTTGTATGTCACTGAGAAAAATGCGTGTCATGGTTTTCATGTTAACTCCTATTATTTATGTTCGTCACACAGTAACGTCGCGCAAAAAATTGGGGGACGCTTAAGCTTCGCCTTTAAGAGTTGAACGCTATAGCGATATCCTGCCTCTAGTGTGCACTTCGAACACTACGAGTGTAACAGAATGCGCGCACTAAAGTGTGCACCTTATGTAATGGGTAGCATGCCTTAAACCAGGAGCAATTATGCACGAGAAGCTTTTTCGAAGTTTCGATGCACCCACTACGTGGTCTTAAGAGAATACGCGCAGAAATGTGTGTGCCTCTTGTGATGGGTGGCTGTCTTTAAAACGCCAAGTCGTTATGATATTGACGTGGTGTGACGCCCGATGGCAATGTACCCTTGTACCGCCCAATATTACTGCAATATTACATCTCGTACTGTCACACCCGTATAGAGGACGCGTATTTTTGGGAAGCATGAACGTTACTTACAGTGCAGCTCCAGGCAGAGGCGTGGCTGTGTGGTAGAACACCTGCTTGCCACGCAGACGGCCTGGATTCGATTCTCACTCGGACCCAACATTTTTATTATTTATTTTATGTGCAGCTTTTTCGATTTTTCGGTCACGGACAAGATGATGATTTTTCGCTCACAACCAACGGCCCCGACGCCGACGGCGGAATTTCTGCGATACGAGCTCTTTAACGCTATCGCGTTAATACCAACTTGGGGGTCGATCAAGCTAGAGAAACGGCCGCCAGCGCCCCATGAGCGTGACACGCAAGTCATGCTGTACATGACATACGTGTCATCACTTTCATGTTAACTCGTGTTATTTTAGTTCCTCACACGGTCACGTCGCAAGATACCAAATTTGGTGTATATCAAGCTAGCGCAACGGCCGCCAGCACCCCATGAGCGTGGCACGTAAGTCATGCTGTACATGGCATGCGTGTCATGATTTTCATGTTAACTCGTGTTATTATGTTCGTCACATAGTCACTTCGCGCAATACCAATTTCGGGGTAGAGCAAGCTAGCGAAATGGCCGCCAGCGCTCCATGAGCGTGGCACGTAAGTCATACTGTACATGACATGCGTGTCATGATTTTCATGTTAACTCGTGATATTTATGTTCGTTACACAGTCACGTCACAAGATACCAATTTTGGTGTATATAAATCTAGCGAAACCGCCGCCAGCGCCCCATGAGCGTGGCACGTAAGTCATGCTGTACATGACATGCGTGTCATGATTTTCATGTTAACTCGTGTTATTTATGTTCGTCACACAGTCACGTCGCGCAATACCAATTTCGTGTTAGATCAACTAGCGAAACGGTCGCCAGCGCTGCATGAGCGTGGCTCGTAAGTCATGCTGTACATGACATGCATGTCATGATTTTCATTTTAACTCGTGTTATTTATGTTCATTACAAAGTCACGTCACAAGACACCAATTTCGGTGTATATCAAGCTGGCGCAACTGCCGCCAGCGCACCATGAGCGTAGCATGTAAATCATGCTGTACATGACATGCGTGTCATGATTTTCATGTTATGACTTGTCATTTATGTTCGTCGTACAGTCATGTTACGCAATACCAATTTTGGTGCACATTCGATGAACCAAGCGACCAGGAGAGCACAAAGTCGTAGGCGGCTGATAGATAGATAGATAGATAGATAGATAGATAGATAGATAGATAGATAGATAGATAGATAGATAGATAGATAGATAGATAGATAGATAGATAGATAGATAGATAGATAGATAGATAGATAGATACGCTCAAAGTGGCAGAAGTTTGCTAAATGCTTTGCATTTAAAAGGCCTCACAATGGGATGGCGTGGGAAAAAATGCTTGCTTTAGCAGAACGCACTTCCGCGGGTAAGCGATGCGAGCAAGCCTAATTATAACGCGGCGAGATTATAAAGTAGATTCCAAAAAATAGCATCCTTCCTGTAGAAGCCGTCATCACTGGGATGCTTCTATTACCAGAGCATGCTTTGACCAGGTGATATATCATATATCTACGTGAGGTCACCTAAACCCATTGCTTAGAGCTCCATCAGATTCTTTGAAATGAGTAATATTATAGTGTTCTTCACCCAATGAAGGACAAAATCAAGGCGCTGATTATGTTCATCAAATGTGTGACGAATTGTTGAAATATCGCCGAGGAGGGTTTGCAATCTTGCCAATATACGCTCCTATTGACAAAAAGCGTTCAATGGATTCTAGCACGCTACATACAGTAAATTGAAATAATAAAAAAGTATAGTTCCTAAAAATTGTTTTTTATTTTATTGCCGGGCTCAGCGAAATCAGAGAACGCCATTCAGTTGAACAAAAACATGCAGCTGAATAAACGCCATCGATCGCATCAGGAATTTGAGAAATCGGATGGGCATCCTGTTTAACGACATAATGCAGGCGTCAGACGTCTATACAGTATATTCATATCCCATCTAGATTGCTGGCGAGCTTCACAGGAGCCGTAGAAATGCTACCAGACTGTTGAACGCATCCCGTTTATACCGTTTTCTGAACATTCTCATCTGTTATTTACTTTCAAAGCGCAGGAGAAGACGCCATCCTTCTTGTCTTTTTGTCTTATCAGAGGCGTTTTTCCTACGTATATCCTGTGATGTGTGTGAAATTGAGGGTCTGGAGAGGCTCTGTAGATCTCCACAATGTCTAACACAAGCAAGTAGCGGTGCTCACTAGTTCTGAGAAACTTGCGGATCATGTGACCAAAACGGAAGTCAGAAGGTCCATGATTTATAGCATCGCGGGACGACACAAAACGCGTAACCATTACAGAAGGCAGACGAGACAGCAAAGGGCATCTCATCTTCCTTGTGCGGTGGTTACGTGTTTTGTGCACTTACTAAGCACTTACCAACTAGCCTAGGGCGAGGGGTGTAGTAGCGTTGTCTTTGTCGACGCTTGTGTTCTGGGATATAGCGCTGAAAATATCAGCTGCATTTCTGAAAGGACATTCAAGTGTGCTGCATTTTTGGTAACTCTAATTCACGTACAATCGACTGATATTCTTCATATTACGTATCTTACTGGGCCTTAGACATACGGTGATTTATACTAACATTTTAATTGTGCAAGCCCGTTGGGCGTGCACTATATGAAATTGATTGCTTATATCAAGAAAGCGTAAATCAAAATATCGCACTTTGCAGTGGCAAAGGAACGACGATCGTGAATGTTTATTTCCTTACACTGTTGCGTTGCGCACAATAGATTTTCATCGAGCCAGTAGCTCCGGCACGCGATGCGCTGGCGTCTGGTTCTTCTTGCGCACACTTATACAGCACTTCATTGTCGAATCGTGACAACTCCAGTCATCATTACCGATATCTCCATTGCAATTCTTGGCGCAGTAACCTCCCTTCCTTTCGCATCTACTTCCTGCGCAGCGAAAAATAAGAAAAACAAGCATCACTGCACGTAAGGTTTAATGGTCGAAATACAATTTGTCAGATGTATTACTGCCGAATGTTGGCAGCAGTTGGATACGCTTATGCGGCAACCTTAGTATACAAAGATTCTACAAACAACTTATGCCTAGTGCAATGGGCGTAACGACTGGCATGCTATAACGTATCCTTGTCACACAGGAAAACTTAAAGGGGTACTGACACCTTTTTTCGAAGGCGAGTTTACTCTGCCATACAAATCTCCTGTATGCAGAGACGGCTTCGAGCAAGTGTGAAGCTCAGCAAATGCTGATAAGATATTTTATTTTGATATTAAAGTCATTTTTTTCATGGCGCACCTACTGACATCGACATTAGCCTGACGTCAGGCTACAGTACAAATTCTGGTGACTTCACGCAGCAGTCTGGCTAGTTGTGATGACGTTGGGTACCAAAACTTCCAAGATGGCCGCTTGTGCGTCATCAAAACTTCCAAAATGGCCGCTTGTGCGTCACCAACGGCGCCACGGTGCGGAGCGGCCGTGGAAACGTCACTATATATTGTGCGAGCACGTGACGAGAAGCTCATACCGTGTTGTGACGTCAGGGTACAGTAGGAACCGAAACTAGCTTTTAAAAACATACTGTAATTACTTTTCCAGGGCGCACTCGCGCTTAGCACTGCCTTTTCTAGGCTCTTGAGGGCTTGACCTTTCATTTGACGCAAAAAACAACTGAAAATATTCGTGTCAGTACCCCTTTAAGTGCACTTCACCGCCAGTGTAGTTCTCATGTTTACACAGGGTAACGCTTAGTGACACTTGCTGCAGGAGGCACTCGCCGGCGAATGCGTTCGTCAAACTTCGCTACGGCGAAGTTACTCTCCGCACTAGTAACTGAAATATAAATAAGGTTCTATAGAGATCCGGGTCCACAGTATGCTTAAAGGATCTTATTCGATATTAGGAATAATATTACATATTGAAATGCGTTATACTTCAAAAAAGTCACAGGTTCGCCGCAAGGGCGAAGCAATGAATGCGATAGCAAGAAACTGTAACGCTATACGAAGTGAAGCTCGTCAATGGATAATCTCAGTTGGAACAACGCTCCTGTTGCAAAGGCTGCCGAAGCAGCGAAGGAAACTAGCGTGCTTCAAGTGTCGAGCTGTGGCACGTTGTAGATGGCGCTCATCTTCTGTTTGTTCGTTTAGCGGTCTCGCTTGAGCTCGAGTGACTTTCATACGCTCCGTAACATCAGCGCGGACATGACGGTGAAAGCTCGAAACATCCCTCCTCTTCTTACCACGAGATTACCGCGCGAGCTGACAGCGGAAGCGCAAGGTTCTCCCTGCGCAAATATTAGAAGGAGCAAGCGAGCAGGCCGACGTCTTTTAAATGCCCCCGTTGCGCTCCTCGCGCCATCTCGCTGGTAATGAAGAAACGCTTATAAGCACCTGCCGTCTCGAGGCGCCGTCTCGGAGTACTGCCAGCGGTAAAGGGTGTGTATATAACGCTCGTCATTAGCTACATGAACGATCTGCGTTTTGTGGCGTAGCGGTTAGCGCCACGCGCTGCGGAGCGAGAGTTCTATATATATATATATATATATATATATATATATATATATATATATATATATATATATATATATATATGTATATATATATATATATATATTCTTATACATATACGGTGTATGACGGCGGCCACGGCGACGGCAGAAACCGGCCGAGAGTTTCCATATAATTGATATCGCAATGAAACATGCTCAGTACTCTGTTCTTCAAGTATTATACGTCGATGGCCACCTGGAGCATGCCAGAGTACACGCCGTGTAATGGCCGCATTCGGCGTGTATGTAGCTAATCCTTATTAACCCTTTCCTTACCGAGTTTTTTGGCCAAAACACTACAGACATAGCGATTTGTTTTTAAATTTGCCTATTTGCTTGTGCGTCTCCTAAAGAACCAAAAAACTATTTAAATTCGCTTTATTTGCATGATACAAGAAATATATTTTTCGGCAAATCTGCGGCAAATTGGCTTCAGTTCACTGCACCACGAAAAGTGCCCTAACATGTCCAGTCTTCGGTGCAGAAAATGTCGCTGAAATTGAAAAAAATATTAGGCGCTGAGCCAAATGAGCCCATCAAAGAAGAAAAAAAAACTCGGACGCGCGTTTGGGGTTTCTTTGCATGTAAGAGCACCGACTGCCGATACGTGGAATCCCGATCTTTGTCCAGCTACGATAATTTAGAGAAAGCATGTTCCTCGGTGTAGTAGCTACGACACTCGTACACTGTAAAGAAAAAAATTCGGCAGATCCCACGTACCGTGGGAGTCGATGTTATGCGAAGCAAGCGGCGGGAAGCTGACTCTGGCGTAATAATTTTTACTGAGCGACACGTTACAAAATGACGCTAAAGATTAGCATAAATGTTATACGCACACATATATGTTGAAAAGCCGCATATGTGTTATAAAATCAGTTGTTTACGGTTGCGTAATGCTGCTAACGGCAACGTGGGTATTACCAACACCAGAAGCTGTAAGCTGATATGTAGTGCTTATACTTGTCCAGAGAACGGACGCGCGTTTCACGAGTGCGTGTGCATGTGTGAAAGAAGTTCTTGACAGTTCTTGAACAAGGGCATCATCACCGTGATCAGTGAGCACCAGCTACTGGTCATGACTTGTTATCGGGTCTGGTCGTGATGGTGGTGACGAGGGGTCCATGTGTGGTGAGGTATGTGGTAATATAGAGCTGTTGGTATTCATGAATGCCTCGGTCATTTCGTCGACAAACTGTCTGTCGATAGAGCCGGTGACATGTCAGAACCCGAAGTCACCCTTCACATTGGTGAGGTATAGGCCGTCGAGGCTGGTAGGCCTGGATAGTGCTACGTAGACCAACATCAGTGGATGGTGCTTGTCGTATTCGTAGAGTACCTGGGCGCATGTGGCCTACGTAGTGTAATCTACAAAGCGGCTGTCAGTCAATCTGGCATTATCCTCGGTCAGCATGAGGCCATCGCCCAGCCTCGTAAGAAATGAAGAGGACACTGCGTCGTCAGGCGGACTAAGTGCACTTTACGGTGCGGTGATGTGGATACCATACGTAACTTTCGTTAATGTATTCCTCCGGGGTCGAGCAATGCTTCAATATAGCTTGCTGAATCACAGGAATAAAAATTGGCCGCGTATCTGCGTGCTTCGCTGCAAATGTCGTCTAAAGACGATAGAAGAGGCGCTGCGTGAGATATGGATGCCATCTGGAAATACGTCGGGAAACATTAGTGCTGTGTTGCGGGCTGGTAGTCCCGGCGCGGCAGCAGCAGGCGAAGACCGGCGGTGACGAACACGACCGGCGGGAACGCCAGCCAGCCCGAACACGCGGTTTGGCGTGAAGCGCTGAAGCATAAGAAATGCCCGCACTCAACCAGTACTCTCCACACACTCTTTTATCTACACGTCGCCTGGGTAAAAGGAATGCCAGAGCGGCGCCCCATGGCATTCGTACATAAGGTCCCTAGATAAAACAAGTTTTCAAGGTAGCGACACCCTTCCTTTTCCTCCTCGCTTATTTGCCTGGAGCGCCCCCAAGAAGGGTCAAAGCGTGCATAAAAAAGGGAATGTTCGTGTTCAGTTATTACGGCGGATAGAAATATTTATAGCAAATGAAAAGTAAATGAGACGTAGGATAAAAGGTTACTTAGTTGCATATAAGCGGTACAACATAAGAAGAAGCGTGATGTGTGTTACCCAACTGGCAACGTTGTTATAGTTTTATATTTCACGCCATTATCCATGGCGTCTCGCATCGTGCGTCGTAGTTCGTCCCGGTTCCTCCAGTTCTCCGAATGTGTTTTGCTCGTGAATATGATGTGGCACAGTTAACGTGCTTCTTGCTGGATCCTGTGATCCTGACTGACCACAGGGCAGCACCTTGTTGTGACGTTGTGACGAGTGATCATAGCCGCTTGTGCGCACACAGGCAAAATCCGTGGCCAGACTAGAACGAACGCTTGACTAGCAGCATGCGATGACAGTTTTTTCTGGAAAAATACATCCATTTTCGCAATCATGATGCCAGGTAATCGTGGTGCATGTTTTATTATCTGGGTGACTACGGAAGAGACCGCGGCACCGCAGTGCGGGTGCACGCAACTTAACGACAAGTGAGGTTCTACCAGTTTGGTGTCCCGAAGTGATGAACATTGCGACGATACAGTCGCCCTACCATCAGTGGCAAGTACCAGAAACAGACTTAAAAAACGTTGGCACAGCGTCGCGTTTGAGCCTGTTTACGCCGCGTTCAAGAGCAAGTGACTCGAACTGGTCTGGCATGAAATGTCCCTGAAAGTGCAACCACTCCAGCTGTATTCAACTGTACGTGCATACGCACAAATATTTGTAACGAATTTCACGTACTAGACGCGCGTTAGACGCGCGTTCTGTAGCGTTTAAACAAAAGGCGACAAATCAACTCGCCTCGCAAAGCCGCGTCTACGGCGTTGCACGGAAGTCCTCGCGTCAAATGTTTTGTAGCCACACTTCACGGCGTGCCCTATTCCGGATACCACGAGGTATGTTGTAGAGGGAAAAACCGCCTTCTGTTTTGTTGCTGCAGCCGACAGCACAGTACTTGACATATTCAAAATTCACGGCGAAGCATGTTCGGCCGACTTGGCGTCAACTGGAACGCTCCTCTTCTACAGCTTGTCTTGGATACGATTTCGTCTTTCGTCGCGGCAAGAATCCGACTGGAACAATATGCACATGCGCACTCGTTTTGAACCTTTTGCTTTATAATACATATCACCACCATCCACTAACAGCATCACGTGCAACGAATTCACCAATCACAGACGCAGATGATGGAGAAAAGGAGGGGTAGGCGCGAGAGTGAGGAGGAAGGCGCAAAGAGCAATGAGTGTCGCTACCTTGAAAACTTTTTTTATCTAGGGACCTTATTCGTACAGTGCAATACAGAACCGAAACCGAAACACAACTATGAGATCATGCAGAGGGCGCGGAGGAAGTCAAGTTTAACGCGCAGTCGCATTTTCAGCGCAGCTTAAGTAACTAGGGTCTTTAGAATTACGTATGTATGCGTTTTCTATTAAAGGAACACACCACCTAATACTTGCCTAGTGATGTTGCGCCTCAGATATGCGTAATGTTTGCTTTTTGATCAACAATGTACACAAGTATGAACCTATTCAGCCGTTCAAGATGGCTGGCCCTTGGGCAAGTGGTTCAACTTTGGCCGGGGGGCTGAATCGAGGGACGTGCCGACAAACAGAAAGACAGGCAGAAAGACAGACCAAAATTTCTCCGTTTAAGTATCACAAGATAGACTATCGCCTTTAAAACGCAATGTTTATTACTCTGCTATAAAAGCGGACCCAGCACTAGAACCACAGACGTTAATCTGATATGACGCCTGTATCGTAGGAGTATCATGGAGTGTTTATTGCTTTCTTGTGAAATTAGATAGCAAGCACCACAACCACAATAACGTTGCACCGATATTACGACTGCGTTGGCTGTTTTTCCAAACCAGTTTATAGACCTGGCGTGGCTCAGTGGTAGAATACCCGATTGCCACGCAGAATGCTTGGGTTCGATTCCTGATGGGATCCTAATTTTCATTCTTTCCATTCGTCGAGTCAACGCTGCCGACGTCGGTTTTCCTTAACGCTCTAGCATTTTAGTTATCAATGTCTCTTCTCGCCGCTCCTGGGTAGACGTAAACTGTCAATCACCTGTGGCGCATACCCGTACGCCGGGGCCCGTGGCAAACAGGTATGTGCCACACGTGTCTAGTGGAAAGGGTTGACGACGTACGCGACAGGATTTTTACGTTATTCGTGTCATGACCCGACAATCATATTCGTCAAGTCCTCTTACCCTCCCATGCCAATTTTCGTCGACACCAAATAAGGGAGGCGAACGTGAGGGCACCGAGACGTAGGCGGCTAGATAGATAGTTAGATAGATAGATACGTAGATAGAAACGCTCAAAGTGCCAAAGGTTCGCTAAGAAATGCTTCGCATTTAAAATTACACCATCTCCCGCTAAAGGGGACCATGAGGCGATGCGAAGCCGGAGCACTTGCACGATCGCGTTCCGTTGGCGTTCGTTGGGCATGCTACCGACCTCGCGTCATGGAACGCGAAGAGGGACGCAACGCGCGTCGTATCTTCCATCTAGCCTGGCCGTTAATTCTCACAGGACGAGCGGGGAACGCGGTCGACAGGCGGGCGAGAGGGGGGCAGCGTAGGAGAGGAGAGAGAAGGGGAGGGGACGCGCATACGCTCGAGCTCATCGCGGCGTTGCGCAGGAGAGAATTTCGGCATGTCTAGCCCGCGTTTCAGAGTAAGAGTGGAAAGGGGGATGGGAGAGGGGAAGGGAGAGGGAGAGTTGAGAGGGGAAGTGGGGAGGGAAATGGGAGAGGGAAATTGGAGATGAGAAGGGGAGAGGGTGAGTGGAGAGGAGGTGTGTGGAGAGGGTATGCGCATGCGCAGTAAGAGTGTTCACGCCGCACACCACCACCACCACCGGATTGAGCTCCGCCTTAAGATATTTCGTATCTAAAAAAGAGTCATTTGGCTCTTTTTGGGGAGTTGTGGCTTGCCACCCCTATTGGAAAACCCATTGGCACTGTCCCAGCGCCATACAGGATTATTGGACCAGTGTGGCACTGGGTACTGGGATGCTTGCACGCCGCACGAGGCACGTTGGACGCTGGCGCGCTGCACACTGGGACACCCGATACGGGCCGAAATTGGGCTTTTAAAGTGTTTTTAAAACTCTCGTCATGCCCAGATCGTCATTAGTTCTGAAACGCGAACACTTCGACAAAAAAGAACACCAAGAAAAAGAGCGAGCGGAAGTCGAAACCACCACATACGCACCGTGCATCCTGAGTCTAGCACGTTACCGCTACGTCACACCTGGAAGACGAGAGCTAGTCTCGTTTTTCTTTGTGTTGTAACTATTTCCGGGGGAGAATATTTTCATTTTTCTCTTTTAAAAACAAAGATTTGAGTCTCTTCGTGCTCGCTAGAACCTAACAGAAGATAGTTAATTTGTTTGTTATGTGTTGCCTAGAATCAGAACGTCTATCTGGCATGTTTTGCCTCAGAACATATTAGCGTAACCGCAGATGTGTTGCTGCGATCGCACTGACTCGCTAAGCAGTTAGTCATACCTAAGTAGAAAACGATGTTTATCTGAACTGCGCACTGAACACTTTAGTTCTCGTCACCCGTTTGGACATATTTTCGGTCTTCTTTGTTTATGTTCCGCGTAATATACAGCCGCAGTAGTTCACCCTAGCCGAACCAATCGTTAGGCTTAGACCTGTACTCTGTGCACCACGATCGGTGTGGAGAACGTGGATATACAATTACGAAGAATCTAATAACCGTTCAAATGTAGTTTCGATCATACCTGACTGAAGCGAGCTCATATTTGCACCTTCGATTTCACAAATCAGAAGCTAAAAATGCCGAGATTGAGCGCTACATTGACTCACTGTTGCCGGTGACGCGCGGCCATGGTGCGGCTTTCAGCGGTACGAGCCCATATTGAAGGACTGAGTGGTAGGGTAGGTTGATGTTATTACCAGACTAATACTAATGTCACATTGTGTTGCGAATGATAAGTTATTTAGATGCAGTTTTATGAACTACATTCACGACACTCGATCACACACTTCAGAGAAAGGGCGCGCTTGACAGATGATGACTTTAGCGTGTACGAACGTCCGTCGCATAACTAAAGCTAAAGCTAGAAAGGTGTAGGACACATAATAGAAGTATATTTTGAAAATATTCGATAAGTTTCTCTTTCGACTTCTCGCGACGCAATACCAAATTTTATACGAATTTCACCCAGCGCGCCCAGTTTTTTCCCGTGTGCCGCCAGTGCGTGGGCAGACACTGTACACCGTGGCCAGTGCCTCCCAGTGGGCTGTAAGACACTGGGCCACTGGGTACAGTATTTTCAGCGTCTTTCAGAGCACTGGGCGGCACTGGCCATTCTGTAGAGTCTCTCCCAGTGCCTCCCAGCGCGCTGTAGTACACTAGAACACACTGTACTGCGTTTCCAGTGCCACCCAGCGCGCTGAAAGGCACTGGGAGGCACTGGAAACGCTGTTTTTTCCGATAGGGGTACGTATATGATTCTCTGGAAAGAGGCATGTCAACTCCCTTCGTGAGTTGACTTGCCTCTTCGTAGCACTCTTCGGAGTACACTCTTCGGAGAGCCGCGTGACCCGCAAGAGAGTAACGTGCCTCTTTAAACAGTCATATACGTGGCAAGTCAGGACTACCCGAAAGGAGTCACACATACTCTTTTTTTTGCCTTCGAGTATAGGCCAACTGAAATTCTTACTTCCAAGCGTGTTTCCTTCTTTCTTTCTATGCGAAGCTGTTGCCTGCGCGCGTGCCTCGCTCGCGCTCAGAGGAGTATTGGCCTCGAGGAGTTACGGAGTCGCCCTCTATCGGACGCACCTCGATTGCGTGCTAGGCAGGATACCGCCGGCGCGCTCCCCACAGCTCTTGCTGTCAGCGCTCTACAAAAACACCTCGCGGAAGCCCTCCAGGGCATTTCTGTGAATACTTTCGAAATGAACTGCGTTCTTTGCTATCAAAATAATCATTTTCGACGAACTGAAAGCACAAGATAGTCTACAGTCGCTGTCTCTTTGCAGAAAACCGAGCACCCACTTCACGCGGTCACCGCGTTGGAGACCCCTGAACCGGCTTCTTGCGTGAAAGGTAGTCACTCGCTGAGTGCAAACTATATGAAATATCTCGTTAGAGTAGACTGCCTGTATAACCAAACGGAGCATAACAGGAAGAAGCCTCAAGCCAGCGATCGCACGGGTTCGCGACGACCGACGGTGCCTGCATGTATGAGCGTCTGCATGTATGTTCGTACTGATGGTTTTGCTTTCGCTACGAGAGCGTTTTGACACCGCGCTGTGAACTTTAGGCCGGAATATATGAGAATCTGTGAGTACACAAACAACTACTGTTGCGCGGGCGCTATCAGAGCAGTTCAAAAACAAATTCGTTACAACTACGACTTCTGTGCGCATGGCAACTTTGTGATGTGCCTTCCCGACGATTCAATGTTTTTTTTTTTTCGGCCTAAATTCGTGTACGTTTCAATGTCATTTGACAAGTTGTCTCGCACTGCGTATTGATCGGTCTTCTCAGCGGGCAAATGCCGCTGCGTCTGTTTCTTGACTCAGTGCATTCGTTTCGTTTCGTGCTCACACATAACGTGAGCCAATGCGACGCCTTTTTTTAATGCTCCTTAATTATCGATGCCTTTGCATTCCAGTGAACTTGCCGCTCTCTGTCATCAACAAATTCATAGACCAAAGCTTCACCACTTCGACAGAGGCGTAGCCAAGGGGGGGGGGGTTGGGGGGGGTTCAGACCCCCCCCGAAATTTTTCAGTTTTGCTTGCGTATATACACGCACTTATACAAACGCACGCACGAACATACACAAAGTATGGTTGAACCCCCCCCCACCCCGAAAAAAATTTCTGGCTACGCCCCTGCACTTCGAGAATGCTGTTGGAAGGAGAAGCAGTCTACGAGACTGAGCATGTAGTAGCATGCAACGCCAAGGAAAAGAAAGAAAATACAGTAACGTTTGCCGGACTTGTTCTGCAAACGTCGGCTGTGAACTAGGGCCCGCATGAACTTGAAATAGCGGTGAATAAAATAGAAGCTATTGCAGCAACCAGCAGCCGCAAAACAGGATAGTAAATATTTGACGAGTACCCCAGCAATTTTGGCAGCAGTGTCGTGTCTAACCTCACAGGGTGGCATCTTTCCCATGTTAATAAATGAGGCTCCAAGAAAATACATGGGGTTGGAGAGGTCCAACGTGAGTTTGAGAGTGGCACAAATAAATTAGGGCTTTTTATCACATTGTGCATGCGTCAGGGGAACGCAAGCTCGACTGAAAAAATATTATTGCCAACATAAATGCAGCACACAGCCGCAGTATTTGACTCTCGCTAGTCCACCAGCAAACGTCGCGTAGCTTAATATGAAGGCGAAAGCCTTACATGCCTCATCAAACGGGAAGATTGACCGTCAGCGGCGTCAAGACGAGTGACGAAACAAAATCGTCACGTGATGACGTCATCATGACGTCGCAGATCTCCTAAATTTGTAACTTCATTATGACATCACCATGACGTGACATAACGTGATGTCACATAATCACATATTCACACGACATGGTCCCCTTGGCTTGCCTCCGTGATCGGTGGGCCGATCACGGAGGCAATGCATACTTATGTAGCTTATGAAGGCGAAAGCCCTAGATGCTTCATCAAATGGGGAGATTGCCCATCGGCGTCCCGCGTCGGCAGCAGCACGAGTGATGCAAAAAATAATCATCATGTGATGGTGTCACCATATGACGTCATCATGACGTCACAGATCGTCAAAATATGTAGCGTCACTATGACGTCACATGATGTATTCACACATCATGGTCGCTTTGCATTGCCTCCGTGATCGGTCACGGAGGCCGTGCAAAACCGCGTTAGGTGGAGAACGCTTTTGGAGGGGGGCGCGGGAGAATCAGTACAACTACTGACAAGAAGAAGATTGCTTTCGCCTTCTGGTCATCTTTAGCGAATGCATAAGGGACCCTGTGCGTTTTTTAATTCAACGTATCTAAACAATGAATTGCGCATCTGCAGCTGATTTTGTGGACGCTGAGCACGGGGCCGACGATCAAGAGATCGCACGGGAGGGTTCTGAGATGGTATCGCACGTGGTAAAAGGTAGCGCCTTTTCCATCCTGTGGCAGATAAGCATCATTTGCCGGCGGGAAGCGCGCGCGAGCCATCGTCTCAGTGCGCGCTGTCTGCTAGTCACCGAACATCGCAGGCCAGACGCAGTAACGAAAGACTTCGTCGCGGAAGTGCTTGTTGCACACAAGACTCGCAGCCGATAGCTACTTGCCGGTTCTTCGCTTTACAACCCATGCTTCACGCAGTTTCTTGTCCCGCGGTTACCGGTAGAGGCTGGCACTGGGCTCCGTTGCGTAAGCGCGGCACTGCGGCACCAAGCGGTAGAGCCCCATGTTCGTCGCCTTGGGAAGCAGCCACTCTATTACAATGGTTTCGATTGAGTAGAAAATGAGAGAAAACTTCCGAATTTGAACAGACCGCAGCGCATGGGCGACTTCAAACTCGTTTTCAAAGCATGCGGCAGTGCTCCACAAGCAGCCGACGCGGCCGCTGAGACCACGTGATCCTGCCAAGCACGTCACGCCGACGGTGGCGCCGGCGTTTCCAGTGGTGGGCCTCGAGGCCAATACCATATCCTAATTCCGGTTACCAGAATCAAGTATTCTCGAAGGAACTGCATGCTTTGAGCGCGTTTTTAAAGACGATAGTCTTTCTTGGGGAACTTAAACGCAGAACTTTTGGTCTGTCTTTCCGTCTTTCTGTCTGTCGGCACGTCACCCGATTCAGCCAACTGGCCAAAGTTGAACCACTTGCTTACCGTCCACCTATCTTGAACTGGTATGGCTGTTCATACTTGTGAATGTTGTCGATCAAAAAATAAATATTACGCATATCCGAGGCTAACATCATTAGGTAAGTATTAGGTGATGTGTTCCTTTAATAGAAAATACATAGATACGCAATTTTAAAGACCTTGATGGTATGCATTTAACGTTGAGACAGTAACGCGTTTATTAAAAGATTGCCACAGCTGAAGCCATCAGCGGTCCAAGCCGAATAAGCGCGAGCGCCAACAGCAACCGTCTTCGTCTTCTTTCGCAGGCGTTCTTGTCTGCGCCCTACCATGTTACAAATCACTCCCCCGCGGAAAAGGAGCCATCCTGGCGACCTAAGGAACAGGTACAACTGGTGGGTCATAATGCGGCTTCAGTCGATCGACGTGAGCAGTCTCGCGGCCGCGACAACGGCGGTCCGTAGATGATTGAACAGGCTCAATCATATAGTTAACTGGGGATGCTTGACGTAGGACGCGGTAGGGGCCTTCGTACTTAGGCAGTAGCTTTGTGGAAAGGCCAGGAGTGGAGGAGGGAACGCGAAGCCACACCAACGTTCCAGGTGAATACGACTGAGGACGCAGGTTTTCGTCGTGACGGTCCTTCTGGCCCTACTCGCCCTACAATGTTACAACCCTAGTTTGTTAAGGTGCGCTGAAAATGCGACTGCGCTGAAACTTGTCTTCCTCCGTGCCCTCTGCATAAGCTCATGTTGTGTTTCGGTTTCGGTTCAGTATTGCATTTTACGAATGACAGGAGGCGCCGCTCTGGCATTCCTGTTTTACCCAGGCGACGTGTAAGTAAGAGAGTTTGTGGAGAGTACTCGTTGAGTGCGGACGTTTCTTCTCCTTCGGCGCATCGTGCCAAACAGCGTGTTCGCGCTGGCCGGCGTCCCCACCGGTCGCGTTGGTCACCGCCGGTCTTCGCCTGCCGCTGCACCGGGACAACCAGCCCGCAACACAGCACTCATGTTTCCCGACGTATTGCCAGATGGCGTCCATATCTCACGCAGCGCCTCTTCGATCGTCTTTAGACGACATTTGCAGCGAAGCACGCAGATTGATTGATTGAATAACTTTATTATAAACAGTCCTGAAGCTCGGTTTTTTAGGCAGAGGCGGGCCGCGTTCACGTCGGCACCACCAGTCCGAGACGGGTGGCGGCGTCGTGGGCCTTCTGGACAGCCCTTAGTTGATCGTCTAGTTCGTCGCTCTTGATGAGCCGCATCCACTTCTGCCATTCCCGGTCGGGATCGGCAAGAGAGGCGGGGCATCCCGCCATCACGTGTCTGATTGCCATGACGCCATTACATGCATCGCACACTGTCCTTAATTCCAGCTCCGGATAAATTTTATTTACGTTGTACGGCGTCGGATAGCTACCCGTCTGCAGTAACCGCAGACTGACAGCCTGTGGTCTATTTAATTTTTGGTGTGGCAACGGAAAATGTCTATGCTCCATGTAGTAGTGTTTTGTAATTTCGTTGTACGACAGCAGTGAATCTTTTGTGTCCCCCGAATGGTCATAGACGTCACCTCGAGTTTGACCGGCACGGCATGTCAGTCCTCGTGCCCGGTCGTTGGCGACCTCGTTGAGGTTCACTCGGGTTTCGTCCACTTGTCCCATATGCGCAGGAAACCATCTGATGGCTGTTTCTGGAATTTCTCTTTCTCCTAAGATCTTTCTTACGCATTTGGCTACTAGGCCTTTCTCAAAGCTTTTCACCGCCGTTTTTGAGTCGCTGTATACGTGGGTCCATTTGTTACTCCTGACCGCCAGGGCTATCGCGGCCTGTTCTGCGACAAACGATTGCTTACTGAGTACGGTTATCGCGTCCCGCACCTCTCCTTTAATGTCTACGACTACTGCCGTGTATGCTTTTCTACCTCTGACCTATGCCGCGTCAACAATCGCCGCCTGTGTTCCCACCCTCTCAATTTCTTTAAGAAGGGCTTGCGCCCTCGCCTTTCTCCTGTTTACGTTATGTACTGGATGCATGTTCCTTGGGAGAGGGGTGGTTCTGATCGCATCTCTCTGCTCGCAATTAAGCTCCACCTCGACCTCCTCCAGCTCACGCATTCTATTCGGGTCTAGTCCTATTGCAGCGAGTATTTTCCTACCCGCGCGCGTCTTGTTTAATCTAGCGAGTTGCGTTACCTGTTGTGCCTCCGCAATCTCCTCCATGGTGTGATGGACTCCTAGATCTGCTAGTTTCTTGTTCGGCGTGCTAATGGGCAACCCGAGGGTGGACTTCGTTAGCTTTCTGAGTAAAGCGTTTAACTTGTTGCGGTCCTTGACCGTCCAGTTTACTAGACCTCCCACATATCTAAAGTGGCAAAGGGCGAAGGCATGGACCAGCCGTAGCGCGCTTCTCTCTCCTATGCCTCTGTGTCTGTTGGTTATTCGCTTTAAAAGTCACGACCTGTGCCGTTTTCTCCGAGATTTTCGGTATGGTAGTAGAGTCACAACCCTTGTCGTCAATGTAATAGCCCAGTATTTTGAGCTCCTCGACTTGCCTTATTGCGGATCTGTCTTGGCGTGTTAGTGTTATCTTGGGTTCGTTATCGGGGTCGTACCCTTTGGGTCTTCTACCCCTACCTCGCTTTAAGATTAGTGACTCCGACTTTGCAGCCGAACACCTCAGGCCCATTCCGCTTAGGGTGTCCTCGACCACTCGAACGCATTCCTGCATTCTCGTCTCGGTTTCTCCCATGCTCCCTTGAGCACTCCAGATGGTTACGTCGTCCGCGTATATCGCGAAACCCACCCCCTCAATCCTTTCTAGTTCCTTAGCAACTCTGGTCATGGCCAGATTGAAAAGCACTGGAGACAGCACTGCTCCTTACGGAGTGCCTCTGTTCCCCAGTTCGTGTTCGTCTTTCGACCTCAGTTCTCCCAGCTTGAGGCTGGCTTTTCTGTCTCCCAGGAAGGATTTGACCACATTAAAGAGCCTTTCTCCGAGTCCCATATCTGACAAGGCTTCGAGTATGGCTTTGTGCGCCACCCTATCAAAGGCTTTCTCGACGTCCAGCCCCAAGATCACTCTCGTGTGCTTTGGGCTGACCTGCAGGACCTGATGCTTGATTAAAAGCATGGCATCCTGGGTTGACAACCCAGGACGGAATCCTATCGTATTGTAAGGCAACTTGTCGCTTTGTTCCAAGTGCCTCGTGAGTCTGTTGAGAATCATGTGTTCCATCGTTTTGCCTAGACACGAGGTAAGGGAGATGGGACGGAGGTTGTCGAGCCCCAGCGGTTTACCCGGTTTGGGTATTAGAACCGTGGAGGCCTTCCTCCACTCGTCCGCGTATTTCCCTTCCTTCCACAGTTCGTTGAAATGATCTGTCAGGAAATTAAGGGATTCCTCGTCCAAGTTCTTGAGAAGTTTATTTGTTATGCCGTCTGGCCCTGCTGCTGACTTACTGTAGAGGTCGTGCAAAGCCGACCTCACGTCTCCCTTCGTAAATTATTTGTCCATTTCTTCGCACAGTTCCCCTTGTATTTTATTTCGTCATCTTTTTCACCGTCTTGTGCCAGTGGCAAATACTTCTCTGCCAATCGTTTCATGATTTCATCCTGCGGTTTATCTTTGCTTTCTTGGTGTACCAATTTACTGATCATCGTGCGTTTGCCGGATTTGGTATCGCTATCTTTTAAAAGATGCCTCAACAGATTCCAGCTACCTCCGCGTTTGATCTTACCTTCTGCAATGTTACATACCTCGTCCCACTGCTGTCTTGCTAGTGCTTTAGAGTGTTCTTCGATTTGTATGTTTAGTTCCGCTATCTTCTTTCTTAGCCTTCTGTTAAGCCTCTGCGTTTTCCATCTTTTGAGGATGGATTGCTTGGCTTCTATCATGTGTGCTAGTTTACTGTCCATGCGAAGCACGCAGATACGCGGCCAATTTTTTTATTCCTTTTACTCTGCCATCTGCTCAAGCCAAAGCGAACTCAGAAAATGAATTAAGATAGCCTAATTCCGGCGCCCCCAAACGCTTCTTTCGGCATCGATGAGCCTAGCTCATCTTCGGTGTGAGCGGTATAAACCGTGCGGACGAGCTCAGCAGAAAAAGGCTTAAGACGAAACCTGAAGTATGTCAACAGATTGTGACCTGTAGGAATTGTCCTGTGAAACAGAGACTGAAGCTATGATCGGTCTGCGAGAAGGGAGGGTGGAACACGGTTGATATTGTGACGTCCGGAGCACCGGAATTACTGTACAACCGTGATGTACAGTTAATAATTTCAGTACAGATAAGTAATGCTTTGTGCTAATTTGGAAATATAACAGCGTCAAGAGCGTTAAATTGTGGAAGACAGCAGCAGCTTCGCCGATCTGTTGAAACATACTAGTAGTTGAGATTTTAACACGAAAGTGTTTTATGCCGTGGTCCATGAAGACTTCACTGACGTATTTCCGCCACGGATATGGCGTCGTAAAATGTAAACTGACAGATGAAAAAGAAAATATCTAGAACAAAAAGTTCCGTCGCTCCAAATCGAGCCCACAACCCCCCGCTCTACAGTGTGCGACGCTAAGCGACTCGGTCACAAAGCGTGCGCTCTTCAACACTCTAACGGCCAGCTATTTATACACAACATTTACCGCTGTCGGAACTCAGAGCTTGGTATCACTTCAGCGTGTTCTAGTTATCACCAGCGAGATGGCGCGAAGCATGCGCTTTAAAGGTGGTCGCCCGCCCGTCGCGATGCGCGCACACCTCCTACCTGTATGTATACACCAGAACTTTGCCCTATAGGGCGTGGGCGCCTGTGCGCGCGAGCTTATCTCGTGATGGGGGTGGCCTGTACATCTTGTGCGTTAACCGCAAAGGTTGCGTTGAAGCTACAGAGCGCACGAAGGACACTTCGCTCGCTATAGCGGCCGCGTTTGCGAAACGAGTGCGCTGCTTAAACACAGACATATAACAACTGTGACAGCTGTTGCCGTACTGAGCATACTTGTACTGAGTTGTACTCAGTACGAGTATGCTCGTACTGAGCATACTTGTGCGCTCGTTTCGTGCGTCCTTCTTTGTGTTTGGCGGTGCTATAGCTGCCAAACGCCAACAGACATTGTACAAGCTCTCATACATCAAGGCACAATAAAAACTCAACTACTCAACCATATCTATGAGACACGCTTCACTTTCGTGTTATACCGATTCCCATGACCGAGGGATACAGCCATGTTTTTTTTCTAATGACATTGCTCAATTCCTTTCTAACAATACACAAATAATCTTGCATGTTTTATTTGTTGAAATAGCAAGAAACATATGTCCAAATTTTGATCAGACACGTTGCCATCCAAGTTCCCTTTTCACGTTCAGACGTCGAAGGACGTATGGGACGAAGTACCGCCGAAGAAGTTTTTCACTGAGCCCACGTCGGCGTATCGGCGTCCAGACCCACACATGGTCACTGGGCTGGTATTCCATGTGGCGTCGCCGACGATTATAGTGACGGCTGTCGGCCCTCTGCTGGTTCTTGATGCGCAGGTGGGCGAGCTGTCGAGCTTCTTCGGCGTGTTGCAAATAAGCGGCGACGTCGAGATCGTCTTCATCGGTGGCGGTTGGCAGCATTGCGTCGAGCGTCGTTGCCGGGCTCCTTCTGTAGACGAGCTTGTACGGCGTCATTTGCACCGTTTTTTGCATGGCCGTGTTGTATGCGAAGGTCACCTGCGAAAGGATGGCATCCCAGGTCTTGTGTTCGACGTCGACATACATGGCCAGCCCGTCCGCGATGGTCTTGTTTAGCCGCTCGGTGAGGCCGTTTGTCTGTGGGTGGTACGCTGTGGTCCGGCGATGGCTTGTTTGGCTGTATCTGAGTATTGCCTGAGTTAGGTCAGCAGTAAACGCCGTACCTCTGCCGGTGATGAGGACCTCTCTGGTGCCATGATGCAGGACGAAGTTCTCACTACCTCAGCGGCACTGCTTCTGGGCAGGGCCCTTGTCTCGGCGTAGCGGCTGAGGTAGTCGGTAGCAGGGCAGGGCAGAGATACTCAGAAAAGTATTCCGGAATGCAGATATCGAAATACATGAACTGGAAGCCTAAAATACAGATACTGAGATACATTTGCCTTTAACGTAACGGGATATTTCGGAGATACTTTTGCAACAAGATGAAAAAAGTATTCCGGAATACAGTTACAGCGATACAGATACTGGAATACATTTTTTATTTCAAGGATGCTCATATAGTACGCAAAGACACTTATTAGTGCAGCATAATGTTGTAATTAAAGTTACAGCGCATCGAAACGTTCATTTATTTATTTATTTATTACAGTACCCTCAGCGCCATTAAGACATGGCAGGGGAGGGGGGCGGACAAAGTACATAATTAGTAATAATGACCTAATTACAAGTATCAGTTGCAATAAAAATACACTATTTCACAGCAACAGTAACAAGGATTGGACACCGAAATCAACATACTTGGCGAACAAACTAAGCTATGCTAGAAATGGCACACTTTAAGCAAATCACTCTAATCACTAATGAACACCAGTGAATTGAGAAAAAGCACACATTTATCTTGAAGATCTGCTTTGCTGAGAAGGTTGCTGTGTAGGCTTCTCAAATAGGCTGTCTTCTAACAGCGTCGGTTCATCCTCAGCAAAACTCACGAACGAAAAAAAGTCTGTCTACCGCTAAAGGCGTGCACAAATTCGTGTTATAGTGAATAAATACTGCCTTCATAGCCGGAGTGCCCTGCAGCGTGGCAATATCTCTTCTCGGTTCATCTAGATACCGGAACACTTCCGCCCTCACTTGGGTTGTTCTGACTGTTCAGAATCCGAAGTCGGTCACCATCTTCGGAATCCTCAGCCGTCTGACCCTGTCTGCTTCAATGAAGCTGTCACCACCACCGACGCTACCAGCACCCATTTCAGAAAGCCGCAACAGGGGAAGTCGGCTCCGCCTGCTACCACAAAAGACCGTTTCACGCATGTAATCATATAGGAACTCACCCTCACATTGGAGAGGCGGCTGAAAGCGCGTCAAAGATAGCCATCTTCTAGTCACTTGCGCCGCGACTACGGGAACTGCTTTTGGAAGTGCCGCCGCTTTGAAAACTGAACGCGCGCGATGCACTGCAAAGCCTGTTCTTAGGCGCTATCCGCGAGGGGGGTCGAGAAGTAATGTCTTGTCACCCGAAAAAAATTAGGCGTGTTGCACTGATCTTGAGAGACAGCGACTTTCGTCGGCAGAGGCCGACAACACTGCCCCCGCGATTCTGCCGTCTGCGGAGTCGCGCACTTTACCACATGGACCATTCTGTGCTTGAGGGGAAACCATCGCCTCCCTATCTGTCGGCGACCGGCGGCACGCTTTTGCTTGTCTTGGGACACGCACAAAAAAAACGTCATTCCACCATTGGAAACACGCCTCAACTCATTTCCGACACAAAAAAATGTAACGAGATACCCGTGTCCTGCATAGCATCGCGATACAGGCGATACATCGTAATTGTATTTCACTACTGAGATACAAATACATTTTTCATATGTATCTCGATACAGAAATACAGATACTCAAAAGTATCTCTAAAATACTATCGCGATACTCTAGTATCGCGATACTGCCCAGCCCTGGTCGGTAGCTGCGACGATCCATTTGTTTCCGGTAATGGACGTCGGGAACTGCCCCAGTAAGTTCATCTCGATTTGCTGGGACAGCCGACGATGTGGCTCAATAGGCTGCAGAAGTCCGGCTGGCCTAGTCGGCGGTTTCTTGCGTAGCAGACAGTGCCGGCAGAGCTTTACGTAGCGAGTGACGTCGGCGGCAAGGCGCGGCCAGTAGTACGTTTCCCCTATTCTTGCGAGCGTGCGAGAAACACCTTGGTGTTCAGACGTCGGGTCGTCGTGCTCAGCCTGTAGGACCACTGGTCGCAATGTCGAGGGAACCACGAGAAGGTAATAGGCTCGAAGCGGCGAGAAGTTCTTGTTTAGGAGAACATCGTTGAGCAAAAGAAACAACGTCAGTCCCTGCGTGAATACCTTCGGAACAACGGTGGTCCTGCCCTCGAGGTATTCCGCAAGGCCCTTAAGTTCTGGGTCCGCTCGCTGTCATGCGGCGAAGTCGTTGGCACTTATGGGTCTCAAGAAGCAGTCATCCTCCTGGTCGTCCTGCGGCGGTGGGTCGACGGGGGCGCGAGGCGGGCAGCAGTCAGCGTCGTAGTGTTTACTTCCGGACTTGTACACGACGGTAATGTCGAATTCTTGAAGTCGTAGGCTCCACCTTGCAAGGCGACCTGAAGGGTCCTTCAAGTAAGCTAGCCAACACAAGGTGAGGTGGTCGCTCACAAGTTTGAAGGCTCGGCCGTGGAGGTAGGGGCGACACTTCGACGTAGCTCAGATGATGGCCAGGCACTCTTTTTCTGTTGTGAAATAGTTGATTTCTGCCTTTGATAGCAACCGGCTAGCATGACTGATGACGCTCTCCAGCCCGTCAGTCTTCTGAACAAGGAGGCGCCGAGTCCTACGCTGCTTGTGTCGGTGTGGATTTCCGTATCGGCGTATTCGTCGAAATGCGCTAATATCGGAGGCATCTGAAGGCTTCGTTTCAGTTCTTGAAATGCTTCGATTGGCGCCGTTTCCCCCATGAATGGCACGTCGGTCTTCGTGAGGTGCGCTAGCGGCTCGGCGATTCGTGAAAATTCGTGGACGAAGCGTCTGTAGTAGGCGCACAATCCGAGAAAACGGCGTACGGCCTTGTTGCCATTGGATGGCGGGGAGGCAGCGATGACAGCTTTTTACCGCGGGACCGGGCGAACACCACCCTTGCTGATCACGTGACCCAAAAACAAGAGCTCCTCGTACGCGAAGCGGCACTTTTCAGGCTTCAGGGTGAGTCGGGAGGTCTTGATTTGTTTGAAGTGCAGGTTCAAGGTGCCGAAGGTGTTCGTCGAAGTTTGAGGAAAACACAACGGCGTCGTCCAAGTACACCAGGCACGTCTGCCACTTCAAGGCGGCCAGTACTGTATCCATAACCTGTTGAAAAGTCGCAGGTGCCGAGCAAAGACCAAAGGGCATGACCTTGAATTCGAACAGGCCCTCTGGTGTTATAAGGCAGTCTTTTCTCAGTGTCTCTCGTCAACTTCTATTTGCCAGTCCCCGGTCTTCAGGTCCATCGACGAAAATTACTTTGCGTTGTGTAATCAATCCAGGGCGTCGTCATTCCGGGGAAGGGGATACACGTCCTTCTTCAAGACTTTGTTCAGGCGACGATAATCGACTCAAAAACGTAGCGTCCCATTCGTCGTCTTCACTAACAGCACGGGGGATGCCCACGTACTCTTCGACGGCATGATGATGTCGTCGCGTAGCATTGCGTCGACCTGTTTCTTAACGGCGTCGCGTTCTCACGTCGCCTGCTGCCTTCGTCGACGTCATGACCCCGTGACATCTACGAGAGGTACTGGGATTGTTACCCAGCACCTCCACCGGACGTCACGGGGTTGTGACGTCGACACAAGCAGCAGACGGCGTGTCGAAGATGAAACTCATTATTTGGCCGAACTTCTGACCGGGATACGCAAAGTCAAACCACTCTAAAACACATTGCACAGTGATAGCGGCGAACAGAGCGTTGGCCGTCGATCAACTGCTCTGTGGCTGGGACGCACCGTCTTTAATACATCACGCATCTAACTTTCCATTCTTATCACTCTGGAATAGTCTAGAAGCTCTGGAATAATCTAGACTATTTGCGTCCTGCGCTAAATCTTAACAAAACGATCTACTACAATCGCGAAGCTTCTCGAACATTGCGGCGCGGTCAGCTTCGAGCGTTGATAACCGTCCTTGCAGGTCAAACCCGAATACATGAAAATAAAACAAGTGGACGTGGCAATACGCCGACGGCAAAAGTGGGCCGAGAATGTCCATATAATGGCTATGGCAGTGCAAACGTCCATATATATATATATATATATATATATATATATATATATATATATATATATATATATATATATATATATATATATATATATATATATATATATATATACTCCAGTTTCGGCCCTGCGACCCCCGTTCCCCTGCACGTCGCGTTAAACAACTCCTCCACGCAATATGCGTTATGCAGCATACAAATGGCGAGCTATTTATATTGAGCATTTACCACAGGCGGTAGGCAGAGTTCTGAGCTGGCAGAGACCGCGAGTTGGCAAAGGGTGCCCTTGAAATGTTTTCGCCCCGTTCTTCTGTCGCAGGAGTCGGGATGCAAGCATCCGCCCTGTACTTGGCCTTACAGGGTACAGTTGCCCGTGCCATCTTGCTTGTCTCTTGAGAGGAAGGTTTGTACATGTGCTTTCACTAAAAAAATTCAGTTGAATCTTTAGACTACGTGAAGCTCACTCGGCTCGCATAGCAGCTATGTTTGCTGAAGGGGTGACCTGTTGGCCAGAAGAGCCAACGTAGGGGCTTGTTTGTTGTGCATAGTGGACACTTGCAGCCCGTTGATGAAACGCAAAAGAAGGACGCACGAAAAGAACGCACAGGTATACAGAGGACGGGCGTGAACTAATAACTGTGCCTCCTTCTTTCTACTTAAGCAGCACACTGCAAGTGTCAAGCTGCTAGCCTTTCTGCGTATGCAATTTCAATGCTTAACTACAGCGCGCAAATTCGGTACGGGACATAAAACGCTCCCACAGCGCACGAGAACCGCTCACTCGCAACTGTCTTGAAAAATGTTCCGACAATAAAGATAGTTGAGAGTTCGCGGCCGTCCTTGTTTTGTGCGTTCGTCTATATTTCGTGCCGAATTTGCGCTCTGCAGTTTAGTGTTATGAACCAACTAGCCCAGCAACAAGTTTATGACGTTCCAATTTGTTGCTATCGCATTCGTCGTTTCGGCCTAGCGGCGAAACCGTCAGTGTTTTTATGATAACGGCAGTGAAAATCTCGACCTGGTGATCTGCACGCACTCTCTTGCGCATAATTTGACATTTATAGATGACTATTATATTCTTCTCTCTGCAACCCAGCTGTGCGCATGCGATGCTTCTATAACATTTCATATGACGCGGTTTGAGTTTTTGTTTAAAGGCTATTTTACGGAAGGGTTTCGGTGCAGCCATGCTGGGCTGTTAACCTTGCCGTGTTTCATCTTGAACAACCATGCGAACAGTGTTAAGGTGGGCGCATACACATGGAAACTGCTGGGTTGGTGCATTCGGCGTTTCCTCACTTTATCAGCTCACATCAGGGGATACAAAAATAAGAAAACGTTCGTTCAACACCCATGATGGCGGCGCTCATATGCCTTACGTAACATAGTCTATAGGTGAAAGCAAAAGCATTGAAAGGAATCCTTCTTACCAAACCTACAGCAAACATATCCGCTTCGACAACTAAAAATGGACGACTTTCGTTCCTCAGGGCAGTCATTTTTCGGCACACACTGCCTCTGGGCAAGGTGACAAAGCCAAGACAAGTCGAACACTGCAAACAAATTAAAAAAAAATGCGACAACTATATAGTCTGCACAAGGAAAACATTACACATAACTTTTCTCAATGAATTGCAAAGTGTATTTACTTAGTCTAGTTGACCTAAGGGTAGTTTATAGCAAAGATAAAGATACCGAACAAGGCGTGTACAGTTGACATGTGGCGTTTAACTGAACCATAAAAAGCCGTTGATTATCTGGCGAGGTAATTATGGAAGTCGGGGCAGTGCACCGGGATTCAGTGACTCTGGTAATTACGTGCTACGCATGTTCACTCTATGGGGCCTCGTAGGATTGTAGTACCCTGCCAAGAGGTAGCGTAGAGCGTCGAAATTGCTGAACGAAACTGCCATTAACGAACACATGGCGCAGGAAATTCACGCAGGACAGGGCAATATTGCAAACGCTGTCAGGAGACTCCAACACAGCGGCCCGCCGATGTTTCGCTTGCGGCACGCGGCTTCACGGGCAGTAAAATGTTTGTCACCTTGCCCACTGATACTCGTGTTACTTGCTCCTCTATTGCGATTATTACCGCTTTGATCAGATGATGTACATAGACGGGACTAGTCTCAATCATATTTATTCATGTGTCACTCCACGCGACCGCTGTGCCTTGAAACATCACCGTGGCAAAAATGTCAATCTGGAGATCAGTGTCGATATGTCTTCTGAACCCTAACGCCAAATCAAATCCCTTTGAGAAATAATCCATAACTGGGATATGGTAAATATGTTCTTTCAAATGGCAGCGTAACGTGCCTCATTGTAAAAGAAGAGAGGAATTCTTGGCTAAAAATATTGCTTGGTGAGGCGAGATTCAAACCCGCGTACCCACTATGCGAAGCCGAGCGTCGTAACCACTCGGATATCCATGCACGCCGGCAGGACATAGCAAGAATGTGCGATATGGAAGTGAGGGTGAAGAGGAGGTAAATGACGAGGGGAGAACTAGTACTCAGAGAGAGAAAGAAATATAACGAGCAAGAGAAAAGTGAAATGAACAAAAAGAAAGGGAAGGAAGAGTGAAAAAAATCACAGCATATCCACGTGATTGATGACGAGTGGGGCGAAGCGAACTCGCGCTGCAGCACGGCGATGGCATTGGCGCGAGCGTGGTCCTTCTTGACGGAAGATATTGCGACTAGATTGTGTGAGAACCACAATCTATCGCACACACCGCAACTATGGCCGAAACTGTTATCAAGGAAGTCCCGCTGGAAGCGCGCGTCGGCGCCTTCGGGCAGAGTCCGCCTGATGCGTTTTGCAGCCACTTCACGTGCTCGCACAGCCTAGGGCTCTGCCTGACGGTATGCGCGCTTTCTCGCCGCTTCACGGTCCTTCACATTTTGAAGATCCGATTCGCGCCGCAGCCGTGCAGCTTCGGCCTCGCGGGCTCGAATGGCGGAATCTGCTTCGCGGCGTCGACGGGCAGCTTCGGCCTCGCGGGCTCTCACCTCAGGATTCTGTCTGCGAGCGCGCGCTCCCGCCGCCTTCCGTGCCCTCCGTTCCGCAGCCTTGTCTTCCATCTGGCGACGCCGAGCTAAAGAGAAAGCTTGCCAAGAGGGAGCCTCATGGCGCGTTACTTCTGAAATGTCTTCGGGTGTCGTTGAAAACACGAGGCGTAGTAAAGAAGAAAGAACCCCACACAGCTAGGCGAACACGCAAAACGAGAGTGTCACTCGTCAACGTCGTCTTCTTCTTCTACTGCATACCAGAACGCGCGCTTCTCACGAACTAGAGGTGGCTACTACAAACGGAGGATAGACAGACCCGCGGCATAAGGAGCTTCGCCCCTAAAACGTAGAAGGCGAGGGAATGACCAAACACACACAGAGAGAGGGAGAAAGACAGAAGAAAAAAAATATAGAGAACGAAATAGAAGAAAGAGAAAAAGATATGAAGACGGAAAACCAAATAGAGGGAGACAAATAGAGAGAGAAAGAAACAGACCCAATAAAGATAGAGAAAACTTGGAGGATGCTTAAACTTCACCTTCAAGGGTAGAGCGCGAAAGGGTAATTTGGCCCTCTTTGCATCACCTTCTCAAACGCTAGCGGAGCTTCGCTTCTTGGTAAACACCATGCCGCAAGAAAAGGAACGTTTGTTGCGCCTGTAAATTCGCCTTTTCAAACTATCCTTGAGTGCCTACTGCAAGTGCAGTTGTGAAGTGCCCAATACGACAAAATTCTTCCTTTTGCCAGTTGGCGAGGTACCCACTGCGTGTCTGTAAGGCAACACGCGCCCCTGCACAGCTGCACGCGTTATTTGTTCTGTTGCTGATAATAAAAATTAACCATGCCTCTGTGCTTTGCAATTGGTGGGCCTTTGAACCATCCACTCGTTGTGCTTCTGCCACGCAATATTGCGCGTGTTAATGATGCTCCTCGCACTACATAGCATTCATGTAGCGTTTTTTTTTTCCGAACCAGTTTCGAGCACGGCCGTGTATTTGTGGTAGAACTCGTGCTTTTCACGCAGAAGTCCTAGAATAAATTCCCAGTCCAACGTAAAATTTTTACTATTTCGTTATTTGTATCTAACTAGAAGTTTAGCTCACGGACAACGCTGATTTGTCGCTGAGAACCGCTGATGCCGACACCGCAATTTCCGCGAAATGTTCTTTAAGGCTGTCAATCTTAAGAAGGCACAAAAGGATACCAATGTAGAGTGTAGTAAGGTGCGAGGAAGAGAGAGGTGAGAGTGTAAAGGCCATACCAAGCCAGGGCCAGCTATGTGGCCACCAGCTCATCTGGGACCCAGCCTTGCGCTACTTAGTGCAAGTCGCGCTAATTTTTAAGTGCGGAGCATTTTACGGGCCCGGCTCGTCGTTCATCCATATATCTCACGTGGCGTGATCACGACCACAGTAAAGCGCTCAATACAGACCATAACAAGGCCAGGGATGCTCAAAACCATAATAAAATGAACGGAGAAAGTCTAAAACTGTAAAATTAACAGAAATAACGAATAATTAACCTAAAATCGCAAAACATTTTTCGGAAACAAGCGAGTGACTCCGGCGATGCGCAAAAGAGGGCGCCACCACCTCGCCGAACGAGGGAATGCCCCTCCCTTCGCGCTTCGCCGACGCTGCGTCGCTATATGAGATGGGGGAAACAACCAGACGGAACTAGCTTCAGACGACCGGTTTCTCAACTGCCGTACTAAAGAGGAAGCCGATAAAGCGCATCATAATTTAGCCCACGTGTCGCACACCGAGTTCGTCAATCTACCTATCAAGGTTATACTCGTGCCAGGAAAACTCGACATGATTACCTCAAACATTACAGTCATCAATTCTTTGGCAAACGAAGCAGTGGGAACTCTACGAACGGAAAAAGATGGGTGCCCAAACTTCGCACTTCCTTAGGTTTGACAGTACTTACGCTGGCACATAATTTTTTATTACACGTACGTTAACGAGAAGCTACATTTCGCGCATATTCCTAACCTTGATCAGGTTTCTATTGCTATCTAACAGACAAAACAGCAAACGGTGGTACCTGGACATTGAAGTAAGAAAAGAATCCACGCAGAATCTCTTTGATAATGTTCTAAGTGACTAACCCACTCGTTTCGTGCAGCATACCAACTTCATTCTGCCCAAAGTGCGAACTAATTATGGCAAACAAACAGTTCACTTTGCAGCCATATCATTGTGGAATACATTACCAGTTCTAATAAAAATCCAAAAAACCCATAAATTTCGCCATGAATTGAAAACGTTTTGCCCCGCCACGGTGGTCTAGTGGTTATGGCGCTCGACTGCTGACCCGAAGGTCGCGGGATCGAATCCCGGCCGCGGCGGCTGCATTTTCGATGGAGGCGGAAATGTTTGAGGCCCGTGTACTTAGATTTAGGTGCACGTTAAAGAACCCCAGGAGGTCGAAATTTCCGGAGCCCTCCACTACGGCGTCTCTCATAATCGTATCGTGGTTTGGGACGTTAAACCCGAGATATTATTATTAATTGAAAAAGTTCTTGTTATGTGACATTCACTGTGCTGTATAATGGTTTTTCGACTTGCCATCTCACCTCAAACTGTTGTTTTATTTTTTCTCAGAGGAGATTTATATAAGGTTGCAGCCTTCCGTAGAACGTTTTAGGGCGGCATTGACGTAGCGTGTTTCACCTTTTTTTCTGCCTTTCGTGAGCGCCACAAAATGCACTACAGAAACCGAATCCCGCGACCGCAGAAATGCATGTTTGGCATATTATTTTTGCGATGTTTGGCATGAAATTTTCGCGGCAAGATTTAAAGCCATGCGGCTTTAATTCTTGCCCTGGATAGGGCTTTTATTTCGCTACGGTGAAAATCAACGAATCATTCATAGAATGCGTTGCCTTTTACATTTGTTTTTCAGCGCGGGTACAACGTTTTGCACCGCGCCTAGTACTGGTTGCTCCAAAGGACCTGCGCTTCACGTTCTCCTCGAGCTTCATAACGCCCCAACGGCTGGTCACCTGGCGTTTCTCGCACATACTACCGTGAGCATCACGGCTTTTACTGGCCTGTCCGTACCCGCTCTGTGCCGCATCATGTCAACGCCTACGAACTTTGTCAGTGCCGCAAGAAGCTGCCGGGAATTCCTGCCGGGTATTTTCAGCCTATCGACACCCCATCGGACCCCTTTTTCCGTGTCGGTTTGAACCTTCTCGGTCATTTTCCAACATCCACTGCAGGAAACAAATGGTTGTCGTTGCTACCGATTGCGCGACCCGCCACGCAATCACACGAGCCCTGAAAACCAGCTGCGCCACAGACGTCGCGATTTTTTTTTTACTTCGTGATTTATTTCAGTGCATGGTGACCCACGGAAACGCTTACACACCAAGGCCGTACCTTTCTTTCTCAAGTGATTGACGATAACCTGCGTTCCTGCTCCACCCAGCATAAGCTCACGACCTTGTACCACCCCATCGTGACTGGGACCTTGCACTGCATGCCTTAGGTGACGTTCGCGTACAACTCTCTGCAGCACGACAATGCTGGATACTCACCGTTTTATTTTTTTGTCTAGACGCGAACCAACTTTGCCATTGGACACCTTCCAACTGCCGCCGAGTCAACCACGGAATACACACACGACGCTGTTGCCCGCGGTGACTACGCCCGTCAGCTTGCCGCCAACAAATTATTGGCTTCCCAAGAAACATAGAAGCACCGTTACGACAAGCGACATCGCGATGAACGATTTCCAGCGGGTTCGCGCGTTCTTCTTTGGTCCACAACGCGACGTCCAAGCCTTTCTGAGAAGCTGCTTCCTCGTTACACGGGCCCATACCGTTTTCTTCGACAAGTGACAGAAGCTACAAGCGAAATCGTTTCTTATAATTCCGCAACCTCTTCTACTCTCTTATCCCGTGACGTGATCCATGTATCAAGGCTCAAGCGTTGCCCCCCCCGCCCTCTGTTCTTGCTCCATAGACGCCACGGGTCGGCGCTTTTGCAGCCTGGGGTTATGTTGCGTGGTTTTCAACGACTGTAACAGTGCATAGTGACTTATATTCTGAAAGGCGTCTGCGAGGAAGGTGAAGACGGCGTTGTGATCTGATATGTGGTTTCGAAGTGAGCCAGTGCTCCTATTTCCCCGTAACAATATTCATTCAGTTGAAATATGAGACGGATTTAGTTTCACGTACGCGGAAGAGCTCACGTACTTCGAGCTCCTGTACAGGGTTGTCATTGGGTGTACTTCGATAGGCGTCATAATTGTAGCCTAATGTAGGCAATATAGCCATTACATTTATATTACATCGCCAAATCGAACAACGGCCTATTATAAGTGAATTAGTAAACATGAGCTGCATCTGCCGAAACAAACGCATGCACATAAGCAGTTTGTCTCTGGTGCAGGTATTCGCCACAGAAATTGGATAAGCCTTAGTAATCGCCACTGTTCCAATAAAAATGAAGGAGCGACCGTGGGCAACCTTAAATCTGGCACAGAAATTGGGCGAATCCCACTACCAACCACTGGTCCACTGAGTTGTCGCCAAATGAATATAGCAGAAATACGCATGCTGCTAAAACGCCTTCTCAGTATTGTGCACGAAGCACCAAGGCAAGCCACACTTGCTCTCATTTCTTAAAGACGGCATTCAATGGGACGACACATGTAACAGCAAAAAAAAAATGGTGAAGCTTGCACTCACCCGCGCAAGTCTTGACACAGCGAAACCACACAATTCCGAAGACTAATCTGGTTGCTGGTAGGCTGTTTATAGACTTAATCTAGGCGATGAGGGCGGTTTGTAGGTTGCTTCTGTGTTTTGCGAGGCCTTAGCTAGGCAATGCTAGGTTCTTTCTATGGTGATTATCAGTGCAGAGACATTCTAGTTAAACCACACAGTCACAGACAGGACACGGATGTCCAAACACCATAGACAGAAACTTGCGCTGAAACCAAGCGATCGCACTTCTCATAGATCTATGAGCAGGTCGTCGTTGGGGTAGGCCTTCAATCACTTCGGGGTCTTTTGCAGCCGCCGTCGGCTTCCCTGTTCCATAGTGTTGGGCTAACTGTTGACTTCTTCCTATTAGTGGACCAGTGTTGTGTAGTGGAATTCTACCAATTTCTGTGGCACATGTCCGATTATGATTATGATAGTTTTCTGATTGGCCGCACACATTTCTGGGGCATATATCCGTTTGCTGGGCTAACTGTTTCCTTCCTAATTTTTAGTGCACGAGTGCTGAGTAGTGGGATTTTCCCAATTTCTGTGTCACATATCTGAAAAGCCGCACAGGATAGGCCACGCAGGATCATCATCATCATCATCATCATCAGCCTGTCTACGCCCACTGCAGGGCAAAGGCCTCTCCCATGTTCAGCCAATCAATCCGGTCCTGTGCTTTCTGCTGCCACGCAGGATAGGGCGAATAAATTACGGCTTCCTTAAATTAAAGAGGCATGCTGCTCAAATGAAAATCTTTAGTGGAGCACATGCAACATTCAGAAAGGACTTTCTGTACCTTTTGTGAAAGTTCTGTGGCTTTCCGTACCATTCATTAAAATTCAGATTCACATTTCACATCTTCGTTAGTAATACACTTTCACAGGGTGGAATCGCTCCTTGCTAAACCCAGTGATAGACAGCCGGGGCGCGCATTTAAGCTTCGCTGGTCAACCCTCTCCACATGGTGCAAGCGCGGTGATATTTACTATTGAACAACAGCTATCACGATTTGGAATAAACAGTGCCATGGAAGTGGGAGCACAGATTTTCTCTATTGTTTCGTCTTCAAGCCACAAATAAGTAGCAAATAAATACATTGTGATAAATTCAGTGCGCCTTCTTATAGCTTACGTAGAATGGAGTTCTTGCCAGATAGAAAGCAAATATGGAAGATTCCAGCCTAAAACTCAGTGGGGAACATTAAACGTGGTAGCAGTTTTTCCTTGATGCGGCAGATCGAGTTTTATTTATAGAGTTCACATAATCCCGTCCAGTTTTAGACAGTGGGATGTGCGTGAAAATGAACAGCCCCGCTTCATTTTGTTGGGGACCTCTGTTTTTGTCAAGGTCACACAAGAACAACCGCTTGCGCCACAGAAATATAAACTTGCGTGTAGCACCAGCATAAATAGCGGCTACTGTGAGCAGCGGGTTACTCACGCGTTTGCCAACATGCGCGTAACTTCGCCACTCCGCATATGCCGGCCCGCCGCGCGTTGCGTTGCTCTGCCTGGCTGAGCACCAGCCTGCTTGAAGGGGAAGGACACGCTCACGCACCGGCTGACAGGACAGAAAAGCTTGCAAACTGTGTTTTATCTACAAATATTAAGAAAAATGATGACCTCTTGCGACAGTACACAAGCTCCAACGTAGTCAGAATGCAGCCATACAGCGAGCCTGAAATATCCGTCGCCAGATGGGGAAGTAACGTAGACAATTTGGGGCAAAATAGCCATCAACGGCAACCTTGCTCTTGCATGACTCAAATGCGTATACTGAAATGCGTATACGAATAAAATTTATATTATTTTAGAGTCCTATTTCTGAAACAAGAAATATATTTACATGCACATGAATACTCACAAAATCCCCAAATTCCGGAGTGTTCAGTCGTCGCAGAAAGATTCCTCGCCGCAGAAACATTGTTCGCCGATTCTACTGATAAGTCTTCTTGGGGCGCATGGACTGGGTCATCACTTTCGTAGTAAATTGGCTCAAAATTTTCACCACTCGTCTTTGTCACTTCTGCGGCAATTCCAGAAAGGCAAATTAATTTTACCAAAGTGGCATACGACCATTGCCCTTGCAATTAAGAATATTATTTTTCTTTTTTGGGCCATTCCCTTAAACTCGGAGAACATACCGCATTGTTAATGTGTTACTGCAAATAAAATATGTCGATGCTAGCTTTTCTACAGCGCAAGAATTTTCGCATTTAAATGAAGAGTCATTTTACCGGAGTATCCGAAGTGATTATATTAAGGCAACGACATGATGTTCTGAAAAATTTAACTTTGAGCATCATCGGCCACAGTACATCGACCGGCGACCAGCGCGCATCTCCAACAACCAGTGACCTTATTATGAAATCATTGAACCAGGTCACATTAATACATTAAGAGAATAGACGAATTGTCAAATCCATGCAGTTTAGTTACATCCTCATGGATCTTACATTTTAGGTCTTGCCATGTGATCGCGCGTACAGGTTACAAAATAGAACCTTTACTTCGAAAAATTCTCCGTATAATTTGAAATCCAAAGTACAATGCACCGGCATTCGACGTGTCACCAAACTTAATGATGGGGCACCTCGTTTATGACAAAGGATAAAGAGAGGATAATTTTGTAATGTTTTCAAACTTCAGCAACGCACAGGTGTAATGCCACTTTTTCCGGAAACTAAAATGCAACTAATAAAGGAGCACTGTTGACATCCACGAGCAGCAATGTTCAGTAGCATTTGCATATTTCATTCAGTGTTAGTGTGCAAACGAGAATAAAACGTGTCCGTTTTCCACCAACTTCCTGTGAAGTGATATGATATCTAGGACGCTAACGATCATTTCTTACTCAATTCCCCTGAGTGGCCTTTTTTTGTTAGAGGCCCTATAACACGGGCGGAATGATGATGAGTGGGGCGAAGCTCCGGAGGGAATCATCGGTAAATCGCGAAAGTTTTCCGTGAAATTCGCCAAGCACATCATATATAGAGTGTTCAAAACCGTGTATATATTAAACATCAAACTCTTATTGTACTGTTGGTTTACGTGGTCCCTTTATTATCACCGCTTTGAGATCGGTGAAATGCATGGAAAGTGTCAGCTCCCGAGCGAAAGAGAAAGCGCGCCAAAAAGCGACCACGTTCCCCGCTCGCCCTGTGAGAAATAACGGCAAGGCTAGAGGGAAGACACGACGCGCGTAGCGTTCCTCTTCGCGTTCCACGACGCGAGGTCGGTAGCATGACCAACGAAAGCCAACGGAACGCGATCGTGCAAGCGCTCCGGCTTCGCGAACAATGCACGGCGTATACTGCACATAAAGCGTCCCAGAACCAAACATCTTGATCAAGGTGTGCTTTGCGTTTTTCGTAGAAATAATTTTGTTATCATGCACATTAGGACGAAATGTTGAAAGCTCACTAGAGTATATCGCCCGCAAAGTATGCCTTTTGGTGTGATTAAATCAATGAACACTACGATGTTTTGTAAATTATGATATCTAGTGAATTGCTCATATAGTGAGTAATTCCTTAAACTAGAGCTGGCTACATACATACTACTACTCCTTGTACTACTACTACAGAGGAAGGAACGACCCACACCCTAAGGAGCTTCGCCCCTAAAAAAATTGAAGAGACCGTAAGACCGTAACTGCATACCTGGCAGCTACATTCCACTTCATACATCAGATGCAACGCTGTGGAAGTTATTCAAGAAGTTCGGCCAGCAAAATGCTAAAGTCCGCGCGTCTCGCGCTTGGATTTTGACGTTGTAAACGTGGCTTCCGTGGTTGGTTCTGGCTGCGTGCTACTGGAACTTACCGTGGAGGTCGGAATATGAAAACACAGACGCTAAGCCATCCACAAGAATCTACAGACTACCGTATAAAAATCGGAGTTTGTTTATTTATAAAGCAAAAAACATGTTCATTTATTACTGAGACTAAAAACCGAACGGGAATCACAATATGGGTCGTAAAAGTATTTCTTTTTTCGAACGCATTTACTGCAAGGAGTCTCGCTGACTTTCATAGCATTGCACCTGATGTGTTGTACGGACAATAGTTATCCGGCCAACTGGAAGTGGAGTAACGGAACTTGAATATGCTGGCGTTGAATTTGTTTTATTATTATTATTAAATGCGAAGCATTTCTTAGCGAACCTCGGGCACTTTAGCCGTTTCAATCTATCTATCTATCTATCTATCTAGCCGCCTACGCCTGGGCGCTCTCCTGGTCGTCTCCATAACTTGTAATATACCAAAATTGGCCTAGCATGGGATCAGTGTATGTCGAACACGATTCACTGGCCATTACATGAGTAACGCAAAATACCTGTCGCGTACGTCATGAAACCCTTTCTCTCAGTCACGTGTGGCACATACCCGTAAACAAGAGTTAATGTTATGCGGGTATGCGCCACAAGTGATACAGAGTCTCAACCATCAGAATAACCGTGAACACACACAATGACGCGCAAGGAAAGTGATAATAATAATAATAATTGTTGGGGTTTTATGTCTGAAAACCACGATATGATATGAGAGACGCCGTAGAGAATGGCTCCTGAAATTTTGGCCATTGGGTATTCTTTAACGTGCACCAAGATCGCACAGAACACGGGCATCTAGCATTTTGCCTCTATCCAATTGCGACCGCCGCGGCCGGGATCGAACCCGCGACCTTCGGGTCAGCAGCCGAGCACCTTAACCGCTACACCAACCCGGCGAACGCAAGGAAAGTGAGGAAACTGAAGACAGAACACCGCTGGAAGATGCTCAAGTACCATCCACGCGTCCACATGGTCCGCAACGTGGACCACGGGGATTACGCAAAAACCGGCGTCACTGCTTCCTTCAATAAATCTGCTGAGACAACCAGGCCTCTCATCATTACCGGTGTCTTGACCATTGACTTATCAAGACCGAAAAATGCTTGGTCCTTATATTGCGTGAAAGCCGGATTGGATGTGGAGCGGGCCTCAAAAGACCTCGCTGCCGATTCCATGACAGGAGGCATCAAAGATCATTTCATAGTTAGCGGCATCAACGATTTCCACCAGCTGTACTATACTTCGCAGTTAACTACACTTAGACACCTCGTAACCGCGGTCATGAACGGATCCGATTAACAAGTCCGGTCCAGCTGCTGGTGCTCACTGATCACCGTGATGATGACCTTGTTCGAGTACTGTCAAGAACACCTTCTACACATACACACGGGTTCGCGAAACGTGCGTGCATTCTCCGTCATAACGGACAAGTATAAGCATTACAACTGTAACTGTGACTGTAACGTACGTGCAGTGCGCCTGCGCGTGCCATTCGGCTGTGTATATATCTAGGGCAACTTTCCTGAATGAAGCTTAGTTGCGACTTGCGCCTGTCCTGTGCGTCTGTGTTGCTTCGTTGGCCTGTTCGGATTCGCGCTATCCAGTATTGATGAATATAAGCCCTACATATCAGTTTACTGCGTCTGGTGTTCGTAACACCCATGTGTCTGTTGCTGTCGCTACGCAACTGTAAACAACTGCCTATATAATAGATATGCGACTCTTCAACATATGAGTGTGCGTATACCACTTCCATATTTCTCTGGCGCCATTCCGTAACGTTTCGTTCAATGTGTCACCATCCCGCGCACGCTTCGCAGAACATCGATTCCCACGACACGTGGGATCTGCCAATTTTTTTTAAATGTGACGTATTCAATTAACAGGCGACGGCGACACCAGCGGGAGCTTCTAGACGGAAAATTTATATTGCAAACTTGGCATGACGAAAACGATTATGTCGAAATATTAGTCGAAGCACCTCGATGCCATAAAACGAGAATTAGCATGGCCTTCTGTCTAGGTTGCGCCAGTTACTCCGTGGGTAAGAAACGCGGCTTCTGAGCGTTTGCAACTCTATACTACCAAGTTTTTCATTTCGGGTTATTTGTGCTGCTTATATATTATTAAGACTAAGACGAAGTTGGAATTCAGGCGAGAGCTTGCGCAGACAAGAACGACGTGAAAAACGCATGCTTGTGAAAGCGAGAACGAGGGCGACGTGACATAGCGGTAATGCCATCTCCCCTCACACAACACCTGGTTCTTCACCAAGTGTTCCATTTGCCCCGCTCAGCCTCGTAGGATGGCGCACAGTAATCCTTCGCATAGACACGCACGTGTACCGACTCGCAGGCGGTGCCCCATACCTGCTCATGCGCACGTAAATTTTGTATTGGCTCTCTCATTCACTACTCCGCGCCTCTTCCGTCATAGTCGGCGTTACTGTCGTGTTGTTTCCGTGCTTTCAAGCCTACCTTTTTTGGAGCTGCATATGACACACCTCCTTGACACACCTTGATTTCTTCCGCTCGTTTTCCGTATGCCAAAACCCATAGTGCCATCTAAAGACCAGTGGAAGTATTAACCTTAATACATTACTTCTTCCACCACTCATTTCCGGCCACAAGAGATTATATAACTCTAATGCTTTAAACGTGTATTCAAAGCATTAAACTGAAGCATTGCCCGGGTGAACGATCGAAGAACTAATGCATTAAAATGATCGAAACCGTTCATGGTGTTGTTTGCACGTCGCTTGAGCCCAGGCGCACAAATGGCACGGTCGTGGAGCAGCGCGCCTATGAAGAACGACGAAAGAATGAGATACCGGAGCACGCCTTCAGCTGCGCTGCAGCGCTGTAGTGCGTGTAATGCTGAATACTGAGGTGAATGCAAAAAGAATGATCGAAATTAGTGAATTCCATAGTTCGCGAAGAAGCAATAACACTTTCACAGACTGCAGTCATCTCGAGTTTTTCTTTTATCTGAGCTTTGTTTAACTCCTTTCTTCGTTTACCTATGACGCTGCTCCGCACTCCCTTATGAAGTGCAGACGCTGTTTCACTCTCAATCAATATTTCACCCTTCCTCCCACTACTACTCCTACTACTGCTCCTACTACTACTGCAGTCGGCGTTTAGCTTAGTTCTCGAAGCCTTTGTGTTGTAGTGAATAAAGTGCTTAACGCTCGAATACGAGAGTTTTCTTGATGATCAACCCCTGCGTACGAGAGAATATGCACAGTTCGCGTTGTGAACGGTTTTGAGGGGATGCGCTAGTGTGGTGGCTGCTGTATCTATGTGTAGTAGTAGGGTTTCATGCACGCACACTCCGTAGGATTACATATGGGCCAAAATAAATATGGGCAGATCAATTTTTATAGCAGCAAATAGATTGATGTATCGATGCAAAACGAAAAATATTGAAGTGTGCTCTGAGTCCCTTAAAGCTTGGCACGCCGAAGCAAGGGCCCGTCGCCGCTCGTACTCTCCGTCGACTGACACGTCTAGCGTCGAAATGCGCGGCTTCCTCCTGGGGAGTACGCAATTTCTTAGGACGCTCCATGGCTGTTCTCTGGTTCGTTCTTAATTTTATTATAAGTTTACTTATTTCTTATTTTCTCCTATATGTTCTGACGATAATTTCCCACTAGAATGCTAATTAGCAGTCTATAGACGTGCCTCGGCACGATCAGAAACAGCCAGGCTATGCACTCTAGAACGGAGGTTGCGCGCGGTGTCTCCGTCGATGGGCGTGGCTTAGCTACTGCGCATTCGTGGCTTGGCGAGGTGGCACGGTGTGTGGTCGCGATGCTTGCTTCCTCTTTCTTTATATCTTAAGTTCTCTCTTTTACACCCACGGCTTTAAACTGCCATGGCGCTGCGCGCAGTGGTCTCAATCCCAGAGCGCAGCCTTGCATGACGTCAGGCCAGCTGCGCTCTTTGCGTCGAATGGCTTTTAACTGCCACGAAACTGCCATGGTACCATAGCACCGTTTCACGTGAATGCAACCACATTCACGACTAGTGGCACAGCTCCATCCCGACAACTAACGCCCAAGACCCTGATTTAACCGTCCTGGTAGCTGAAGTTGTCAACATATCTGGACCCAGCATATCGCAAATCGTGCGCACACATGGCATCAACAAGTCTTCCTGTGTGGCAACAGCATGGCAACAACAAGCACATCTTCCTGTGTGCGTCGTCTTGATTTTTGCGCTGTTTAATCCCATGGATTCATACCAACTGGCCCAGCTATCTACACTGCCACATAATAAATACTGGTACTCGACATACACTTTTTTCGAAGCATCGTAAGTTGAGGGGAGGAACGGCGAGTAATGGGGTAAACTACGCCTATGCTCATGCATACATTACCACAATGCGCTTCAGCAACACGGGAGACAGAGGTTCGTAGCTTGAGCCGTGAACGCACTCGAAGCAGAAGGCGGAGCAGAAACACTGTTGGTGTATGTAGTGGCTACACTACGCCGACAACCAGCCGTCACACGCGAACACGTAGCGAAAGCCGAAGAAGGTAACTGCGTCTAGGGCGACTTCTCGATACTAGCGTGGCCTGCGCTCTTCACTGGTATCGAGATGCCTTAACTGCGTCGTCGCGAAATCGCTCCCTATTGGCGTTCGTTAGCGTCATGACGCTGTACTTCAGTTCCTTGCTCACAGATGACCATGAGCATCATGCGAGACAGATTGTGTGAGAGATATAAGGCGCGTTTGTGGAGCATAGTACATGAGCGTCCATTTCGCCATGGGTGACGCCACCCAGCACGCATCGTCGCGAACCAAAAGGTCAGGGTTCAATTGCCGGCGACGGAACTTTTTCTCTTAGTTTTTCTTTGTCATCCGTTAGTGTTCGTTTTTAACGTCCTATCCGTGGTGTCGTGGTGTGAGCCGCATAATACTGCCCTGATAGCCGCATGGGGCCCGTGGTCGCTGGTAGCCCAGCCCTGGCCAAGACCATAGCGAATATAGCATTTTAATTTTTGTGCTTCTCTTATCGGCATATTCATGATGAAACTGATCGTAAATACAAGAAGAGCGACAATGGTCGAGCGCTACTCGCAATTCTCTTAACAGCCTAATTGTGTTGTGCGCACTGCTTGGTGTTTTAGGAAAAGAATGAATTTGTTGAGTATTTGCTGGTTATGTACGTCAGCTAAAGGTTATAGTCAATTTACACATTTTCTAAAGTGCGAGTTTATCAAATGCAGAAACATAGGACTTAAAAGTGCCAGTATATTTCACACAGTGATATATAAACACGCTGTTATATAAACGTACAGTTATAAAAAAAAAATACAGCATATCGACGGGTGAATGATGACGAGCTTGGGCGCAGCTCCTCAAGCAATCATGGTCTCGGGATTCGCTTCTCGTTGAGCCTGTTTCGCAGCGGCGTCCTTGGCACGCACCGCCAAGCAAGCGCTGCGAAACACTGCCGCCGAGCAAGCGCCCGCCGCTGCGCATCGTCCATGCTCCGCCAACGTTCCGACCCGTACGGCGACGATCCAGGAGAATGAGAGAGGCGCTCGCTCCCCGCGCATCCCCGCGCAGCCCGCGCAGCAGCCAATCGGAGAGCAGCGGCACTTCCAGCGCCATCTAGTGTCGATTCACACAAGCGCCATATTGCACACAATTCTATTGGACCAACGCCATCAAGGAAATGAGACGAGAAATGGTGATGACGACACAGATTGTGTACAGCGCCATCTAGAATATCATCCCTGAACTGCAGTTTGTATGTACTTCTATATGACAGCGCCATCTATTGCATCATACGGGAGATCCGTTTACGCCGGGCAACGGAGACGTGACAAGGTTAGACTAAGAGGAGCTACGCCCCTAAAAACATTTTCTTTGTGTGGTCGGATTTATAAACAACGAACATCGGTGTGACAATGTATTTCACTGCTATAAGCCCGGTGTCGGCAACCTGCGGGCCGCGAGGCTGTATTATGCGGCACCGGGCGTAAGGTCAATAACACCCCCCTCCCCTAAGTAACCAATGAGCACCTCCACAACTTTCTGCGCCTGTCGGCCACCAACCTGAAAGCCTGTTTCACATGACAGCGATTTTGCTCCAAGAATGAAGCGGCTGCCGTCGCAGGAGCCCACAAATAGGTTTTAACAGCGACCAAAGGACGCTGCGATCTTCGCTACAGATGAAAAAATTCGCTCGCGACAGAGCGTCTGCCCAAGGTCAACCAATAAGGGAGCAGTGACGTGAGGAGCACGTGACTGCACGGGTAGAGTTGAGGAGTGGGCGCGCGCGCCGGGAGAAACTCGCTTTCCTCGCAGACGACATCCGCTGCAACGACGTAGCAGTGTAGAAGTGCCGTTCGTTTCCTTTTGTTGTTCTCTACGGCGCTTCCATCAAAGCAGACAAAATCGTTTGCACGCGCCATTTTTGTTTTTCAACACGAATGTGTTTTATGCCGGGGTCCACCAAGACTTCCGTGACGTAGTTCCGTCACGGAAATGACGTAGAAAAAATTTACACGATCATATGTCAAAGAAAAAAGTTCCTTCAACCCCCATTGAACCCACGAACGCTCGGCCCGCAACCACAGATGCCGGGCACGCAATCCACTGCGCCATGGTCACAGACTCTAGAGGCTTTACAAGCGCGCCTTTTATTTCTACCACTCTCCCGGTCGGTGGGGCGGTGTTGCCCTCTAGGAGCGCTAAAGTATTTCGTCATTACTGTGGTCTCCGCGATTAGCACCTGCAACGCGTTACACGTCCGTCCCATTCGGCGCGTTTTCAATAGAAGTTCAATTTTGTCAATGCCTTAACACACCGCGAGGTGGTGACCTTACCCCAGCGTCGTAAAAGCGTCGGCCTCGCTCATAGCATCACGCTAATCAAATAAAAAATAGCTCGGCGACGCGCGCCTGCCTCACCTGGCTGTAACACCGCGTTCCCCGCCTAGGCACTTGCCCCGAGAAAAATCGCAGATGGGCTACCGGGGCAGCAGGACGCGCTCTGCGTTTCCCTCTAGTCCGGTCGTGGTGTTCAATTACATTTTAACATGCCGCGGGATGGCGATCAAGTTCAGCATCCAATATGCGACGCTCTTCTGGCTGTCACAACTTGTTCTCTGATTACGCTTCCACCGTTAACTATTACAGCTACCACAAGGGTTTGATTAATCATTTAACATGGACCTTAGTCGTCGGGATGTAGATCTACCACCAATCATCAAAGTGGGTGCATCACGTAAAACAGTGATATAATAATAATAATATTATCTGGAGTTTAACGTCCCAAATCCACGATGTGATTATGAGGGACGCCGTAGTGGAGTGCTCCGGAAATTTCGACCACCAGGGGTTCTGTAACGTGCACCTGAAGCTAAGTACGCGTTAAACGGTGTTATAGCTGCCAGACATTAATACACATTGTGCAAACTCTCTTACATCAATGTGCAGTAAACATTCGGTTACTTCTGTAAGGGCACGCTTTACTTTCGTGTTATTCCAATTTCTATGATGGAGAGATGAACAATATTTTTTTTACATTTTTATCGAATCGTGGCACCAACATAGGTCCGGACATTCTTGTTCTTGTTCTTGTTTACTGCTCTGGTCCAGCACTTTCGAATAGTTTGCTGTTTTTCTTTTTTTGAATGGCCATGTACCCCGAAGACGACAATTGCCGCCGCCTCTTTTCTGGAATGCCCATAGGCGAAAAGAGAGACGAGCTCCTTCACAAAACCCACAATATCGTCGAATGGGCCGCTTGCATGCGGTTGCCGGCCCAGACGGCGCACCAACACCTTGCGGCATTCGAGAGCAAAAGCCACCGAATGCCCTGTGAAAGCTTAAAACCACCAAAGCCAATTTTTAGATCTGAAGTATCTTATGGCGGAGATCAATCCGGGGGTGGTGGTGTGCGGCGTGACCACCCTTACTGGGCATGCGCATACCCTCTGCAACTCTCCTCTCCACTTTCCCTCTCCCCTCCTCCTTTCTACTTTTCCTCTGAAACGCGGGATAGACGTGCCGAAATTCTGTCCTGCGCGACGCCGCGATGAGCACCAGCGCATGCGCGTCCCCTCCCCCTCTCTCTCCTCACCTACGCTTCCCCCATCTCGCACACCTGCCGACTGCGTTCCCCGCTCGCCCTGTGGGAACTAACGGCCAGGCTAGAGGGAAGACAAGGCGCGCGTAGCGTCCCTCTTGACGTTCCACGACGCGAGGTCGGTACCATGCCCAAAAGAACGCCAACGGATCGCGATCGTGCAAGTGCTCCGGCTTCGCATCGCCTCATGGTCCCCTTTAGCGGGAAATGATGTAATTTTTTCTTTTTCTTTTCTATGGCCAAGTGTATTAATGAGCCTGCAAGAAGACTTGCGTGGTAAAAAAAGCAAGCTTGAACAGAAATAAACGTGAAAATCGAGCACCGAAGTAGAAGGCTGGTGAAACTCGCAACCAAAACGCACCAAAACAAGCGAACACGGAGAAAGGAAACCCCCAGGTAACGGGCACTTTGCACAACCATCACTGCGCATCGTAGAGGCGCGCGCAGCGCAAGAGCAGATGATGTGAAAACGAATCCGCGTCCGAGCGTCCTGGTGCCGCTCGATCACCGCGTCCCACGCCTCTCAGTCGCTCGCATGTGAAACAGGCTAAATGTAGATATTGCGAGTTCGCTAAGGATGTTCAGCTCTAGAAGACACATTCAGAGCTCATTTTTTGCTTGTACCCTATGTTTATAAACTGCTACCTTGCGACATGCGTGCTGAAAATAAACATATCTTTTTGTGTTTTCTACAGTTCATTATTGTCAATTTGCCATTTGTCTTTCTGTTTATCTGCAAGCCTCTCCACCCCCCACACACACAACCCACCTAATTTGCATTGCGGCCCCAGCCGTGTCGGCTTCATAAGTCTTGGCCCTTCGCCTCAAAAGGTTGCCGACCCCTGCTATAGAGAGATTCGTTTCGTTCTGCTGCTGACATGGCTGATATGGAAGAACGTATAGCAGTGTAGTGAACAAAAGGGAAGCGTTGAACTGCAGTGTGCCATCTTGTTTGGTGATTGTCGTGATTTCCATCTGCATCGTAAAATGTAAAGCCTTTTGCTTGAAACAACTTTGTAGAATCATGATGCTTCTGCTATTAACATTAGGAATCAAGGATGTCTTCAATGCGCTAGATTATAATAAATAATTTGTCATTACTGATGCCACGCACACTAACTGTGCCCGATTGTGACTACTTGCCGAGTGGGTGTTATGTAGGGCACTACAAAATATAATAGTTAATCACGGGAGTCATTCGGCAATGGCTGCACTGACCGAGAAAAGTGATAGTCAGTAGTAGTAGTAGTGGTAGTAGGAGTAGTAGTAGTAGTAGTATTAGTAGTAGTACTAGTAGTGGTTGCAGGAAAGTCTAATTTTGCTGCGTTTTTCTTGTGAAGTCCCACTAGGTGGAGCGCTCATTACACGGCTCAATTTGCTCCAGCTATTCGGCTGACCCGGTCAATCACCTCGCCGCTGGTCGTCCCGCTGTGCTAGAAGAGCGGCTTCCCACAGGGAATGAAAAGGATTGAGTGTCCTAGGTAGGCCGGGCGCTTTGTCGCATTCCCACGTGGAATGGCAGAAGCTTGGGTGTCCTCCACAGAAGGGACAACGGTCAGGATAGTGAGAAAGGGTAAAACGTGTGGCGAAGTGCAAGGTTTGGGAACGTGTTATTTGGAGCTGGCGCCAAACAGGAACAACGGCATGGATGATGCTTTACGTATGGTGGAGAGAATGTTTTACAGGATAGTCTGCAGTGCTTTAGTGTGTGCTTGTTTATGTGACTGATACTGTTTCCCCCTTATCTGGGTTGGGCTCGCTTTACGCTAGCGCCTGGACGGTGAGTACTAATACCTGCATAGATTTTACGGCCTGAAACCACAATATGAATACTACGGACGCAGTAGTGGAGGCATTCGGACATTTAGAGTATCCGAGCATCGTTAACACGCACCTAAATACTAGGACACGGCTATTGACACAGAAATGCGGCCACCGCGGCGGAGATTTGATTCCGCAAACTTCGGGCCAGCAGTTGAGCACCATAACCATTAGACCACCGTGGCAGTTGCCTCGAGGGTGATGCCTCAGGAGTGCGCATGAACGCGCTCATTTCCAGGGATAGACGCATGCCCAGGCGTCCAAACAAGGTCTACTAACAAGACGTCTTTTTTCCGGTGAAGGATTTCTTCAGCAGCCAGGGAGATACGGTTTTGCGCATACACTTTTACGTGCTTGCTGGCATTCGGTTATGGTATTTGTTATCTTATTGAGGGTTGAGTGCTAGCAGCGCAGGCTATGCCACATTCTTCATTTTACGTGTAATTGTCAGGGCATATTGTTGCTGATAACGCAGCTTTGTCCTTGCAGTTGGCCATCGCTGCCACTTTTGCCAAGAGGTTAGGATTGAGGGGACAGTGCTAACAGTGCAAGCTATGGCAAATTCTTCAACTTACATGTAATTGTCAGGGCATATTGTTGCTGATAACGCAGCTTTGTCCTTGCAGTTGGCCATCGCGGCCACTTTTCCCAAGAGGTTAGGATTGAGGGTTGAGTGCTAACAGCGCAGGCTATGGCACATTCTTCGACTTACGTGTAATTTTCAGGCCATACTGTTGCTGATAACGCAGCTTTGTCCTTGCAGTTGGCCATCGCTGTCACTTTTGCCAAGCGGTTAGGGCAGTCTGAGGCGTTCGTATCAAAGTATCAACACTGTTACCGTAAATAAGCGCAGTGTCCTATCACATTCCACACCTTAAGGTTTTATGGATGCTTCTTCCAAGGTATGCATGCCACTCTGACGAACGCTCACGTTGGGTATGCTAATTGTTGAGGACGCGCCTTCCAGTCGGTGTACACTACAGTCTTTGTACCTGTTCTACCCTCTGGGCTTCCATAAATTCTCTCATAAACTCATCTATTCACAGCTGCAATATTCAGGATACTCATGCGTAGATAGGGATGCCTGTGACCATTTTCACTGTTGTGCACATAGTGACGGAGATCATGATGACGTTTAGCTGTTAGGTTTGTGTTTGAATGAGTCAGTGGTCAGTGGCATGATAGATGATGCGGCTTATGAATTACGTCCGATTCTTTTTGGGAATGGCGGTTGCTGGCTACCCTGTGGATCATGCGGATAACATCATTAATATGCTTTTGAGGGCTAAGCTCCTGAAGACCTAGCTTTGACCGCCATCTGCGCCATCCGCGTCAGCAAAACCAAAACTGAATTAAATATATCTGAGAACAAATAAGTACATGAGAGGGCCCACCGGAAAATCGAAAAAAAAAATACACGAGAGGATGCACAGAAACCGACAAAAATCGAAACTGTATAAAACAATAAAACATCTGTGGAAAAAATACGCGACAGCGCGCTGAAGTAAAAGTGTACGAGATGGCACTGCGGTGCACACCCTCTCACAACGGAGAACACACTGCAGTGAAACTATCCAACCGAGCCGTCATCTTGACAGTATACCTGGTTCCGAATCTCTCCCGAGGCGCGTAGAAAAGTACGTCGATCTAGCATCATGCGATTACGAAACAAGTACAATGAACAACCCCTTCGTGCTAGTACGGTGACTTTTACGTTGACATCACCGACAACGACTGGCTTGTGCAGTATAGTGACGTCTCGATAGGCTCTACGATGCATTTCGCATGACTGCAAACAGCCAACAACCATAAGGGGGACGTGCTTAGACCTTGTCTTTGCCAATTTCAGGTTAGATTTGATTGAAGAACTATTTCCTCTGCACTTCACGGATCATAAAGCGGTGATAATGAAAAGGAAACGAAATCCAGAACTCAACAGGACATGCTAACTATGACAAATAAATGTTTTTTCTCTACACACGTGTTGTCACGTATTTGCGTGACAAAGAGTGGACAATGTCACGGGTGATTCCAGTTTACCAAAACAATCCGAGCTGCGCCCCACTCTTCAAAATTAACTTCGTGGATATGCGTGGATTTTTTTGTCAGGAGCGCCATGGTCTACGTCGCCTTCGCGTTGGCTTGGATGAGTAGACCCAGGAACCGTAACTTCTTTAAATGTCTTGGATTCACTTTCGAAGCGATCGTGAGCTCAGGTCCAAGGTAGGCGTTATTGGAATTTTCTTGCTATAGCCATTGAGGAATTTTTGAGGAGTTTGAGGAATTGAGGAATTTCTTACTATAGCCATTGAGCCATTGAGGAGGAATCCCCTTGGTGTAGGGTAGCAAACCGGATGCTACAATTCTGGTTAAGGCGGCGGTCTCACTCCGGCGGCACGAACACGTCGTTTTTGTCACTTTTCCAACCGACGCGGCGGCTGTTCTCCGTGCTTTACATAGTTGACTTATATATCATTGAAAAGCTTGATCTTTGTACTTTTCAAATATATTTATTAAAAACAAGTCAACCATTAGTATTTGGGGATGGATAGCCAAGAATAAGCGCAAGTTACACGGTTTTGGCTGACTGTGCCTCAGCAGTGACCATTTTTTTAAAAATCTGCTACAGTTACAGCACTGTTCTTTGCGCAGCACATTCAAGACATATTTACCTATTTTCTCAACGTAGCAAATTGATGTTGGACTTCTACTTTTTTGTTGCTGAGCTTTTGAAAACAGCCAAATTTAGTAACTTCCGCAGCAGATTGTCCAGTAACTATTCGCTAGAGAAAGTTCATTTTCGGGGCGTATGTAGAGGATAAGATTTTCCGTCTGAATACCCAATTTCATCGATGTGCACGTGCTACTTTTTAAATTATATTCATCTAAAGTGGGCGATATTCTCAATATAGGGACCTACCGTGGCCCATTTTCGTGGAAAGCTACTGAAGTTCCATGGCCGAATTTGCACGTAGAGAAACTATAGTCCCCGATCTATTTCCTGGACCTAGCGTTTTTCAATAAAGCAAGCAGAAATGCGATACGAAGCTCGTAAACTGTCTTAATTTTTCATGCTGAAAACGTCAACAAAAGTGGAGTAATCTTCAAACTGCGCTGAAATCTCCGCATGCATAGCTTAAAATATAATAGTTACGGTCTCCTTATATAATTATACACACTAATCACACACAAATACTGCAGGAACACTGAGAAATCTGCATTATTCCTATCACTACAACGAAAATCTTCCTCTAGCGCCACCTAGACGGACAACACGAAAGCGCTGCATTGGAAAGCTCCCGTCTCCCCGACTGTGGCGTTCGAAAACATTTTACTTCAGGGGAGAATGTCAACTTCAGACCATGCCCCAGCATCTGCAAGTCTTCTCTTTTTGTCTGCCTTTCAGACGGCTGCGCGGGAGAGCGTGAAAGCAAGTGTGAAGCATGGGCGCCTTGGGGGGTGCAAAGCCGTCTTGCATCGCGGCTGGAGGAGGGGGGGAGAGAGAGAGCTGGCATAGCTTGGGTGGGGGCAAGTGCCGGTGTGGCTGGAGGGGGGCAAATGCCGATTTTGCACAGAGAGTATGGGGTGAGCGTCGTCAAGTGAAAAAAAAAAAAAGCCGTACTCTCGGAACGCCCCCTCGTGTGCGTGCGTATGTTTGTGGCCCCACTCGGGCGACCACTAAAACCGAGGGGTGTGCAACGGCAGACAAAAGAAAGCAGAAAAACGGGCAGTGCGCGTGCGATGCGAGGGAACTGAGTAGATCTGCGTGGGCGAAGTATGTTTTGAATAGCACCTCAGCTTTCCTTTTCTTTCCTTTTTTGAAGAAAAAATGTCGTTTTCCAGAGGTGTGGTTTGCTGGGCTTGTTCATATGAATCCACAGCAATAAACATCATAAATACGAGATAAGGCACACATATATAGGAATGACACGACAACTGTTTTGTACTTGCTGCGTGTTCCTTTCTGCCACTGCTAACAAACTAAACACCGCAGAGTTAAACTAACTAAATTAACAATTAAACACAATTAAGATGTATACCTCCGCTTCTAAAAAATGTAGGCCACTCGAATTTCTTTGGTACCGGCTTCCTTTCCTTTATGCGTCGCAGCATTTTCCCCGGGCAAAAGTGCGTGAGCGCGAAAGTAACCCATCCCGTTCAACTGGGCTTGCTGTGCTCTGTACTTGCTAGATTAGGCTACAAGCGGAAACTTGGCAGGATACGCTCGCTCCGATTCGCCGTCTATCATATACTTTGGCAAGTTATGCATCGGACTGTTTCGCTTCAGGACGTGGGTTCGATTTCCGCCTACGACAGGCGCATTTCCATGGCAACGAAATCCAGGAACACCCGCGTATATATTTCCGTGCACTAGACAGCCTGCGGTTACAGCCTAGGAACTGCGAGCTCACTTTGCGTATTTCTCTGATTCATTGCTCTTGCTTTGAATGATTGTACTTTGGGGTGTGGAACGCGGTTTCTGTCAGCCCAGTATCGCAAACTTCACACCTAAAGTTGTATACCTGTTTGCTCGAATCACAAATAAAGTTTATATAAAAAGCCTTAGTGGTAAGCTTCGGCCGTATTTGCGGTCACCCTGTGGCATGTGCGGGCACATATTCATTGGGATTTTCCGAATGGTCTACTCTACATCTCTTCTGGCACTTGGATTTGTATGTTTCGGCCCTAAATAGTAGGCCTCCTAAGTTTTTTTATTTCTTCAGTAAACCTCCTCAGGCAAGGTTTTACAAACGGCAGGTGGCATACATGCGTGATACGCTTGGGGTCCCGGTTCATTCGCTGCTGTATATCCTTGTGCGCAGACCATATCGGTGACTACGCAGCAATTCTTGCGGTAGCGGGAATTTGCGTCCAATGCTGATGTGGTGAGCTGGAAACCCGAAGTATGACATCGTTCCACGCAACACAGCTTTGCCGTCGGAAGACAGTGACATCCGATTGATAGCCTCCGGCCGGGAATCTTAGGCGCGTGCCTGTAGGCTTGTGTTGCTGCACTGGCGGCTGAAATCAACAGCTATTCCTCGATATCTGCGCAGTGCATGCTGTTGTGCTCGTGACACGCGATCGAACACCTCCTCTCTGTTTTCTTTGCTCAGCTCGTGCTTTATCAGCCGCCGCTTTCGCCTGAAGGAGAAACGTTAGGAGCTAACAACTCAACGTCTTTGAAAAGTCTGCCGTGCTGAGAACTTGCGATGTCTGAGGATAGCGGGTCGTAAACTCGTAGCGTGAGTCGTAAGGCTGACGAGCCAACGTAGCCGAACTGGGACTTGCGCCTAGTAGCCAGACAAGAAGAGAAGCGTTTTCGAAAACGATAAGTTTATAAAAAGTATAGTTGGTATCGCTGTGCATAAAACACGTTTACATGAAAGCGACAGATGCGCATCGCGTTCATGTTAACAATGGCAATTCGCTAGGAAGGCGCATTGCAGTAATACGTCAGACAGGGATGGTATTGCGAGTCCCGGTCGAATCACAGGCCGTAAATCACGAAGAGAGTAACGGTGGCCTCCCGTCGTGCGAACTCCGGGCGTGCCTCTTTCGCTATAAGGTATTCATATTAGCGCAAAGCAAAAAACAAACACTCTAGAAGGGATTGGAAGGGAGCAGACAGGTCAGGCGCTGAAGTATAGTGTGGGATTGGGCTAGTTGGTATTCCATTATTAAACTGCTCAGCGCAAAAAATTTACACGGTACACATGCAGCTGAACACGTCTGTTGGGCATATGAGCCACGGGGGAAGAAACCTCTGTTGCCGTACTCGTCCTCTCACAGCAAACTGGTAAAGCGTGGTATTGTAAAAGCATGTTTGCATAACGCTTTAACCAAATCTTGCTTCCACTCAGTACAGGAAAGTTTTGGCAAGCAGATTCTCCGTCTTGAGGCAGCTGGCAGTTTGCTTACACCCCGTGTTGCAGGTCAGGGTAAAACTGTGCCGTGTTCCCAACAAGGGCCGCAGAAATAGCGTCACGACCCTCTACAGGGTATCACAAACGGCAGAGTTTTGACAACGGGACAGAGTTGAATGCTATCCTGGAGGCAGTCTCGTCTTTATTCTTTCTTTTTCTTCCTGTCAGACCACCATGTCTCACGTTCCAGCACAATTGCAGTGACAACGATGAACGATGTCTTCTGCATACTTTTGGCGCAGAAAGATTGCTGTCAATTCTACTGCGCAAATATATATATATATATATATATATATATATATATATATATATATATATATATAGGAAAAAGGTATACGCTTCTAAAAAACTGTTTGTTTGTCGACGTTTCGATCGGAGGCCGATCTTCATATATCATCATATATATATATATATATATATCTATATATCTATATATATACTATATATATATCTATATATATATATATATATATATATATATATATATATATATATATATATGTGTGTGTGTGTGTGTGTGTGTGTGTGTGTGTGTGTGTGTGTGTGTGTGTGTGTGTAACACACTCAGAAACGACGCAGGGTTTCTAGGTTCGGTAAAAGATTCTCAGAAAAGTCAGACACGCGTGCGAATCAATTTTATTTACGTTCCGCTCGGTGTCCGAGCTTATCTGATGAAGCTTAGACCTCCAGTGAAACGTAAATAAAATTGCTTCGCACACGTGTTTTTTTTTCACTTTTCTATATATATGTGTGTGTGTGTACGCGAACAGAACTTCCCTGAGCATTTGCAAATAATTCATAAACTGTGAATAGAAGCCCTCATGTCACCACAATTATTTGGAGAATAATTACTGCATAATTATAGCGTTCTCTCTACAAAATATTGCTGTCAATTCTTTCTCGAGAGAAATAAAATCTTTAGTACATAGATCGATTGTGTCAGGGTGTGTAACGGCATATAGAGTGGTAGACGTAAGTGGCTGTTTACTTGAGGAAGTACATAGAAATGGAACAAAGAAAAATGAGAGTTTATTATGATGACCGCTGTCTAGCTCAAGCAGATGACTGAGTAGTGACAATCAGTAAATGAGGTAGGAGTAAACGACAGCGACAGAGGGGATTATTACATAAGTACACTGTACACGGAAGGATGTGATGTCTCATGGTTCGCTTGTGATGTGACCTCCGCGATAGAGTTTGTCACCCAAACCCGCATTTCGGCACTGTATGTCACGGAGAGCAGCTGGCCAGGCAGCCTACGTGAGCGGTTTGCAGCGCAATTGTTCCTCCCGTGAAAAGAACCGCACCGCTGGGGACAGGGACAAGTGAGCGAGGGTCATCACAGAAGGAGAGATAGAAAGAGGAGTCGTTGAAAGGGAGAAAAAAAAAAAGCAGCCCTTGCGGCAGCGGCGCGTAAATAGTTATACTACCAGGAGAAAGAGGCACCTCTTTTCTAGACAGTGGCATGGGAGTACGAAGGCTCTCTGGGCCGTGCTTTTTTTTTTCTTGGGGGGGGGGGGAGCGGGCGGGAAGGGGGGGGGGCGTGAAGCACATCTGAAACTTTTCCAAGGAGCAGCGGCGCCCCTGAAAAGAGTGGATTAGTTGCAGCAGGGAGAGGCTCTTCGCTGTCGCGACGGCCGGAGAGCGCATTTTCCTCTCTTTTTTCCAAACGTGACTTGGTGGCGTCTTCTGGCGGCTCAGAATGAAACTACACTGCAGTGGAACCCCCACCTTAACCTCCTTGCCTTTCTCTCTCTCTCTGGTGATATGTGCATACTTCCGCCTACTCGTGCATATGTTGGGGTGACATGTACATACAGCCTGGTGCGTGGTCCTGCGACTCAGGATCTGAGCCTCTGAGATCGAGATATCAGCCAATAGGCATGCCCGGTTCCCAGTATGGCATCATGTAGTGGCTGCTATAATAAATAGCGCAGGAGAGCGTACTAATTATTGTGGTGTGCCTTTTCCAGCAAGAGGGACGGGGTCTGACCGTACGTATGCAGTAATGTTGGTGTGCGATCTTTGAGAGAAGCTCGAATGCAATTGGTTGATGCTACAGTGGTGAGCATTAGATCGTGAGCTACGTTATGAAACGGGCATTTGAGGTGTAATGCCAGGATGGCTTTCGCTTATTGGCTGATTATTTGTTCTATTACCTTCCCCTTAATTTGGGTCAGTGCGTCCTGACTGGATAGCACCCGTCGTAAAACGAACAATGTGGGCGGCAGTAAAGCTTGCTCTTCTAGATATGGCAGAAGGTATGGCCAAGGTTACGTTTCCAAATAATTTTCCTAAGCATGATATCAGTGAGGTGGGCCTCACATAATTTCAGGGTTTATGCTTGCCTGATTTGCATGATCACGGTAATATCAGCATTCTCCCATTCCTTGGAAGGATGTTCTCTTGATAACGGTGCAGAATTTAGGCTTTAAGTTGTTTCCAAATCGTCCCCATTTGTCTGTCTTCAGATCTTCTGAAAAGTTTTGCTGCTCGTTGAATTGGCTGCATCGAGATCGGTGAGCCTTCTTAGCATTACCCAGTTTTTGGCAGCGCGCAGAAAACTCTGTGTTTTTCGGCAGGGGTTTTTCCGGGTGTTTAGCCTGAGGTCGATTGCCTAAGTTTCCAGCTGAGCTTTTAAGGCGGCCTTTCGTTGTTTGAGTTATCTATTGCATTTCTGAGTTTTGCATCTTTTCTGTAGGCTGTGGCGAGCCTTCCGTAGGTGTAATATGTGTCTGTCAACGTCGTGATGTGGAGACGTGCCGGCGGTTTGTCGTGATGTTGCGCTGAAGTGTTGGCGTTGTCGCAAGGAAGTTTTGAGTTGACTGACGCACTTTTGAAGAGTTTTTTGTTTCACATTCCCTTCACCGCACCCATAAACACCTTGTTGCTCATGCAGCTTTCGAAACTTGCCCCGATGGCATAACCGTATTTTACGTTCCTTCAATTTCGTTCGCATTTTTGTCAGCCCTCTTTCTGTGATGTTGTGATCACTAATGAATGTCTGATCTCAATTGTGCCATCCCTGATGCCTATTATCATTTATCGGCATGAGGTCCGGGCAGGGGTATCGACTGACACTGTTGCCTGTTCTCGTTGGCTGGGCTTTGTCTGTCAGGACAGCTTATCCTTGCACTACAATCGTTAGTGCCAACCGTCGACCCTTCGAGTTAGCAGTCTCGTATTCCCACGCTGGATCCACAATTAGTAACCGCTGCTTCGTTTCCTTGAGTGCGTCTTTGAGTAGTCTGTCGAAGCAATTTTCCCGCTCTTTAGGAGCGCTGTAAATTTTGAGGACGAAATACACTCGAAAAGAAAAATTTAAGTTCAATTTTCTTTTTCGTTCAAAGTTAACAGTCGCCTAAACTGCGTAATACTATCATCCGCCGCGGTGGGTTCTTGCCCATTGCACTGTGCAGCCATAAATGAGGGCGTGGGCTCGACTCTACGCCTCTACATCCGCATATCATTGTGGTAACATACAAAAATGCCCATGCACGTGTGTTGAAATTGAGGTCAGTATGAAATTATGCTGGCTAATCAAAATTATTCCAGTGTGCCTCAAATGCAATGTATCATAACCTCTGCGTGGATATGACGTGCGCTGCACTTGAGGCACGCCCCTCATGCAGCGCACCTCATATTCACGCCGAGGTTATGATGCGCAGATGAGAATTCAGACATAGATTTTTCTTGCACTCTTTTTCTCCAAGAGGAATGATCGCCATAATTGTGTTTGCACTCTCAGTATTCTCATTAACATTTTCATCGAATCTTGCAGCGTATGGAACGTAATTTCTGGTCGTGAAAAAACTACGCCTAGGTGCACCAATCGCTAGGTTAAGAAGTTTCGACAATATTCCAGAACAGACTAGGTTTTGTGGAAATTGATGTTCGTGCTAAGGAACGTGTTTTTTTTCTCGAGCATTAAGGGCGATATTTTTAGAAAAAAATGCGCGCACGTCAACAAAATGTAGCATTTGCTCTTCATTGGTGCAGCAATAATTAAAGGAATGCGGAATCAGGGCATCGACGAAGCCTATACAAACATAATAAAAGAAATCTACAGCGGATCCACAGCCCCTCTAGTCCTCCATAAAGAAAGCGGCAAAATCCCAATAAAGAAGGGCGTAAGGCAGAGAGACACGATCTCTCCAATTCTATTCAACGCGTGTTTACAGGAGGTTTTCAGGGCCCTGGATTGGGAAGAATTAGGGACAAGAGTTAACGGAGGGTATCTCAGTAACCTGCGATTCGCTGAGGACATTGCATTGATGAATAACGCGGAAGACGAATTACAGCTCATGATCCCTGAACTGGATACGGAAAGTAGAAGAGTAGGTCTGAAAATTAATATACATAAAACTAAAGTAATGGGGAACAATCTTGGCAGAGAACAGCGCTTTGCGTTAGGGGGCGAGACACTGGAATTTGTAAAGGAGTACGTCTACTTAGGACAGGGAGTAACCGCGGAGCCGAACCATGAGAGTGAAATAACTAGAAGAATAAGGATGGGATGGGCTTCATTCGGCAAGCATTATCAAATCATGAACGGTAGTCTACTACTATCTCTCAAGAGGAAGGTATATAACAGCTGCATCTTAACGGTACATACCTACGGAGCAGAAACCTGGAGACTTCCAAAGAGGGTTCAACTTAAATTGAGGACGACGCATCGAGCAATGGAAAGGAATATGATAGGTGTATCCTTACGAGACAGGAAGAGAGCAGAGTGCGTCAGGGAACAAACGGGGGTCAAGGATATCACGGTTGAAATCAACAAGAAAAAATGGATATGGGCCGGGCACGTAGCACGTCGGCAGGATAGCCAGTGGTCAGTAAGGGTAACTGACTGGATTCCAAGAGATGGCAAACGCGTGAGGGGGAGACAGAAAATTAGGTGGGTAGATGAGATTAAGAGGTTTGAAGGTTTAACGTGACAGCAGAAAGCACAGGACCGGGTTGATTGGCGGAACATGGGAGAGGCCTTTGCCCTGCATTGGGCGTAGACAGGCTGATGATGATGATGATGATGAATATAGTACTCACCGGAAAGCAAAATAGAAGAAAATATGCCCAGTACACACATATATGGCAGCATGGTACAAAACTGCAGCTTCATTTTGAAATATTCGTAATCAAGCATAAACTGAGCAATCAAACATTCGTAATAGCATACACTGAAGGCGCATCGAAAGTGTCACTGTGGGCTCTTATTCTGGCCTTATTAAACTCTGCCAAGCTGTTTATTAGCTCACACGTCATTATGCTGCTCGAGCCTGAGTAGTACGGCACGTCCGCCTACAGTAACTGCGAGAATTGATTATCTAACAAAATCATGCGTAAACGCTCAAGGCATTTATTGTATGGCCTGCTGCTTGCTAGGCTATTTTCATCTTCAAGACTTCATCGCGCACTGACTGATATCGCAAGATCTGCTAATACATCTACAATAACTAAATAGATTCTTTCTTCAGGACAGCCCCTGGAGCCTGTTCAAAGATTTTGCACCTTTTAGCTCATGTAAGATTATACAGTGTAATTTTCCCCTATATTGACACTAACAGTGCGATCGAGCCGAAATGCCAGAGGCTCGGGTACTGTGCGATTTCAGTGCTCTTAAAGAAAACCAGGCTTCTAAAATTATCCGTGGTCATTCTTTATGACGTTTTTTATAGCCTAAGTCCCTTCGGGACGTGAAATCCTACAAATCCGCCAACTATTTTGACACCAGATTATTGCAAAGTAAGCTGTACATATAGTTCTTTGAGGTTCGTGATGCCTGCACGCGCGCAGCGCAACACTTCATGTTTTTACAGGGTGAGGACTTTGTGCGCTGGCTCACACTAATTTATGTGTCTGCTCATTGCGACATATTAGACTAATGTTCAGCGCATGACGCTGGCGTGATGAACAAAATTATGATGATTGATTCATCTTGCATCGGAATCGTAAATTGCATGAAAGGGAAACCTGTCTTCATAGAAATAGTTACAGCTTTGCTTCATGCAAAGCAATGAAGTACTTATTGCTCTTGCTCATGGTGCAGCTTTTACACGTGGATGTGCTCCCAGTGACACGTTGTGCCTCATCCCTACAACCCAACGACAAACGTTGATGACATTTTGCAAAGGATTATCCTGGTAAAAATAATCTAAGCTATAGCAAAGTTGAGCCGATTAAATATGTGGCATTCATGGTCCAAGTTTAACTGTTCGTCAGGTAACCTCTGCGTTTCCAAAACGAATGACGATTCAGCAGCTTCGTGTCGGACGCGTTAGTTTCATTTCATTAGATTTAGTTTAAAATCATTCAAGCCATTAATCTTCACCACATTCATCTCTGTACGTGAAAACGCGAAATAGTGACTAAAATGTTATAAAGTAAAAAGCAACGCAACATGACAACAACGCACCTAACGCTGCTATACGGAAGCTACGACAATGGCGCATATTTAAGCTCTCGTGTTCGGAGGGTTGAATCAAAAAAAAGAGTTGCTTTGTTGAGCCACGTACCACTAAAATTTTGTCACGCGTAGGAGAACTTTGCGTTGTTTACCTCGTTCGGTTTGCCAAGAAGCGACTAAGTCCAATCTACTTTGTTCTCTTTCACGCACGGTTATCAGGCAGAAGACCATGCAGCATAGTCCCCCCTTTGAAAGCAGCGACTCGATACTGTAAAGGAAAAAAATGAAGGGAGACCCACGCAGGCACAGGGAACCAGAGAGAACGAATACAAGTACCGGCAGGACAACTAAGGGGGACGCATCTACATATGCGCCATGCGCACACAAGAAAATGAAAGAAAAACCGCAGAAGAACAAATTTTATAATTTCGGTTACAAGAGAACAGAAGAATATGCGCGAAAGCGCAATGACTACTCTTTGAGGTACGGCTTGAGCCGTACGACATGCACGGTTTCGGTCGAAGTTACCGACGTGAAGATACTGCGTCGTCCAGGAATACTTCGTAGATAAGGTCACTGACGCGTCTCTGAACCTTGTACTGTTCCAAATAACGGCTCAGAAGCTTTTCAGACACGCGTGGTCGTCGGATAGGGGTCCACACCCACAGGTTTCGACGGTGGAGGTTGTAACGTCGCGCATGTGCATCTTCTTGGTGACCGATGTTTATGCGAGCCAGTCTACGAGCTTCCTCGGCGTACTGAGTGTATATCTCGGCGTATGAACTAAGTTCATCATCATTATCGCACGGAAGCATAGCATCGAGTATGGTTTACATGTGGCCGTAAAGAAAACAGAAAGGCGGAAATCGCTTTGTTTCCTGTGTCGCCGTATTGTACGAAAACGTGACGTATGGAAGAAAACGCCACGTACATTCGCAGCATGTCTGGTATGGTCTTATTGAGCCTCTGCGTCAGTCCATTACGTTGTGGATGATAAGCTGTTGTTTTTCGATGACATGTGTAGCTCAACTTGAAAATGTCCTCCATCATTTTGTCTGCAAATGACGTGCCTCTGTCCATCATCACACATGACGGGGCGTCGTAACTTATGATGCACGAACTCAGCAACTTCAGAAGCCGTGCCGTGGGGTAACGCGTTTCTCTCAGCGTATCAAGTCTTGTAATCCATTGCCACAATAATCCATTTGTTTCCGAAGGACGACAAAGGAGAGGGTCCTAGATAGGTCAATTGCCAAGAGTTCGAACAGTGTCCTCGGTGGTGCAGTTGGTTGGAGTAGAACCGCGGGTTTTGCAGGACGAGTCTTGCGACGCTGGCACTCGCGGCAGCCATTCGCATAGCGGTATACGCTAGCCGACAGTCGTGGCCAGGAGTGCTGCCGGCGCACTCTGGCGAGAGTCTCAGAGTAGCCTAAGTGCCCTGACGTGGGCTCGTCGTGGCACGCAAGGTGGATGTCATCACGCATGTCGGTGGGGAGAACGAGCAGAACGAGTGTACGGCTGGTGTAAGCTATGACATGCCAACGCCGGCGTGTCTTCCTAGAAGGACTGCGCCAAGTCCGACGTTGCTGGCATCTGTGTGGACATCAGTAGCAGCATCCTCATCAAAATGGGCTAGAACAGATGGTGTATGCATTCGCCGGCGTAGCTGTCTGATTGTTGTCTCTTGCTCTGCGGTCCAGGCAAAGGGCACCTCATCTCGAGTGAATCGCGTGAGCTGTTCGGCTACCTTTGAGAAGTTGGCGGCAAATCGACCATAATCGGCTCACAAACCGAGGAAACGTCTCACTGCTGTCTTGTCTGACGGAATAGGGAAGGCGGCGACGTCCGCAGTTTTGTCTGCATCAGGCCGAACTCTATCCGCACTGACGACATGTCCCTAAAATTTCCGCTCTTCGATGTTGAAATTGCATTTATAGGGCTCCATAGTGAGTTCAGCACAGCGAATGGCTTCCAGAACCATTCTTAGGCGCTTCATATGTTCTGCGAAAATCTCGAAGATGACAACATCATCGAGGTATACAACGCAGCTTTGCCACTTCAAGCCAGTGGGAACGTTTTCCATCATCCGTTAGAAAGTGGCTGCAGCAGAACAGGGGCCGAAAGGAAAAGAAAAAAAAAAACGGAATTCATAAAGCCCGTCTGGAGTTACAAACGCCGTCCTTGCTCGGTCTCGCTCTTCAATCTCTATCTGCGAACTCGATGGACGAAAAATACTTGGCGTGCCGTAACCTGTCGAGAGAGTGATCGATCCGTGGAAGCGCGTAAACGTATTTCCTTGTTACGCTATTTAGCTTCCTGTAACCAATGTAGAATCGTAGCGTTCCGTGTTTCTTCACTATTATGACTGGTGAGGAGCACAGACTGCTCAACGGCTGAATGACACCATCGTTGAACAGCCCTTTTACGTACGTCTAAATAGCGTCGCGTTCTTTAGCAGAAACGCGGTAAGGCTGCTGTCGGAAAGGCGAACGTCACTGTGGGTAATAATTCGGTGCTTCGTGAGCGGCCTTTGGCGGACTTTAAAAGAAGAGGCGAAGCAAGATTGAGGTTCACTCAGAAGGTCATGTAGTGCAGCTTTCCTCTCGGCCGAAAGCGTCGAATTAACGTCGATGCGGTCAAGAAACTTATCATCACCACTGATTTCCTCGGACGCAGAGCACTCCGTCACGTCGAATAAAGGGTCTGCATAGGCCACGGTGGTGCCGCAAAAAAGATGCCGTGTTCATAGTTTAAATTAGTGAGGAATATGAGTGACCATTCATCAAACACGCACAACCCTTCGGGCTGCGCATAAACATTGAAGCATTCAAAACGACAGTTTGCTTTCCTCGATCGCGTCACCGTCTCGCACGTCTTCGCACGTGACTTCTACAAAAACAGAAAAACAGTGGCTCGTGGCGGCAGCGTCACACTGTCGTCAGCAACACGCAGCGCAGGTAAACGACAGCTATCGGCGTCTCCTTTTGTTGCACGTTGTGTCGAGAAGGCTACCATGCGCACGCTGAGATTTATAATTGTGCCGTACTGTCGAAGGAGGTCAATGCCGAGAATGAGCCGACGAGAACAGTCATGAATGACGAGGCAGGCGGCTGCCACGTTGGCGCACGAATTTTCACTCTTGCAGTACTCCGACCCAGCAGCGTTCAACGTGTCTTCCAGCAGCGCGAATACGCGTTCCATTCCAAGGTGTCGTAACTTTCTCAAAATTCGTTGCCAGTTTTCCACTAATAATTAAATAGTCTGCACCTGTATCCAGCAATGCACTGATCTGAAGGCCGTCTATCAGCATAGGTATGTCGAGCGAGACTCAATCACCGTGTTCAGATGTAGTTGCCGCCATTTCTCTTATGCGATGCCTTCGGCGTTTGGTGCAAGCGCCGATGGGAGGTCTTCCGCACTTTGAGTCCAAGCGACCTCGGCCCCAAACGCCGCTGCCTTCAGTTTTCTTGACGAGAGCTTGGGGAGTGTCCCCGTGCCGTCGTCCCGGCACGTGGCTCAATGGATTCGGTTTGTCGCGGAGGTGGTGACCACGATTGACGTCGTGAAAAGGGTACACGTTGTTGAGCGAGGTACTCCTAGATTTCGCTTGGCCTTTCACCATCTTGGGGACGAGGGGACTTAATGGAGAAACCGCGCAGTCTGAGTTGCCGGGTACGGACACCGAGTGCGGACATTTCCGGTAGTTGTGACCGGCCTCACAGCAATGGTAGCTAGGGGGTCGTCTGTCGGACATAGAGATACGACTTCCGCGTGGGTGTTCGGCGAAGGTCGATGTCTAAACCAGCGTGTGCTGCTTGAATCGCGACGAGCGGCATCGCCTGAATCGGGACTGCGGCGCTAGAAAGCGGCATGGAATGCCGCAAGACACCTGCGCACGTACGGCGACGACTATCAGTAGACATAGGAGCCGGTTCCGCACCGCTTGGCATCGGTTGTTAACGATGGGTGTGCAACCCCTGCTGGACCTCATTGGGGATGACACGGGCGCTGAAGCCGATTGGTCTCGGCTGGTCTTGTCCCGTACAGCTTCCCCCAGTTCTTCAGGAACTACAGAGCGAATGATTTTGCGAGTTCATTCTATGTTCTTTCCCGCAAAGGTGGGCAAAATTTGGGACATCATACGGCGTTCGCTTGCCGGTCGACCGCTGATGAAGTACTTTAAGTACTTTGTTCATCGTTGCAGCTTCAGCGAAAAATTTGTCGACACCCTTTGGAGGATTTCGCACCAGACCTGCAAAAAGCTGCTCGTTCCCACCACGCGTAAGGTGGCGCAGCTTTTCTTCTTCTGGCATAGCGGGATCCGCGCTTTTGAAAAGCCGTGGTATCTCCTAGCCATACAGCATGACGGTCTCATTCGGCATCTGAATGCATGGCTGCAGTGCACGCTCAGCACGTTCGCGGTGGTCGGGGCTCCTGTATGTCTCAAAAGGCGGTGCTGGAATCTGCGCCAGGATGTCAATACATCAACTTTGTTCAGGAACCGTGTTCAGGCGCCGTCGTTTGAGCAGATGTACACATTCAGGAGTTTGGCGGCGTCCGCCCAAAGGTTGATCGTTGCGACTAGAGCTGTGCACGGGCCGTATTTCCGAGCCCGAGCCCGGCCCGGGCCCGCTGACTTTGTCGAAGACCCGCCCGAGCCCGACGGCAAAGGGCTGCGAGCCCGCCCGGCCCGGCCCGACGTACGAAAAGAATCCCAGACCCGGCCCGGCCCGGCTTTTTGAAGGCTCGCTGCGAAAACAAAACATCGTTTTCGGTAATTTGGCGTTTTATTGAGCATAGCAAATGTGATCAAACGACACACGATGAACAGTCTCTATTACAGATATTACAAATTGTCGTGCAAAAACAGCAAGCAAGTAGACGGCCTCATGCCAGCAACAATAGAGTTCGCTCGCCAAAGCCGTCACGTGTATGGGGTATGCCCATGCAAGCGTAAGCTTGCACGAAGGCGATCTACGTCGGGTCGCCCGCGCTGTCGTGTACATTTTGACTCATATGGGATTTGGCCTTAAATCTAACGCGAACAGTCGCGTGGCGCCGTCACTAGCTCAGGTGGTGTTACTTCTCTGTTTGTCAGAGTGCAAACAGAGGCAGTGCTTTACCTGCTCCCCTTTTGTTTAAAGTAGCGAATGGAAAGGAAAAGCGGTAAAGGGCGGTCGCGAAAAAAGCGCTGTATGAGTGCTGGAAAACAATTCCCGCTCATTATCTATATTTCGGGCTTGAGTCGGGCTTTGCGCCGGGCCCGAGTCCGCCCCGATAAAACTCCAAGTAGCTCGAGCCCGGCCCGGGCCCGAGGTGAAAATACGTCGGCCCGCCCGAGCCCGGCCCGCGGGCCGGGTCGGGCTCGGGCTTTCGGGCCACCCGGAGCCCGTGCACACCTCTAGTTGCGACACGTGTGAACTCACAATGTCAGCCATCCACATCTTCAAATAGCTCTCCATGAAAGGGACTAGGAATCAGCGGGCGCTGCGCGGTGCAGTAGATCGGCATAGAAGACGCAGGAGCTTCCATGGCGACTTGCGACGAAGTCATAGTCGCTGTCTCAGTAGCCTCTCCTGATGTCCACGCTGGAAGGTCTCGCTAGCGGTGGCTTGCTCCGTGAACTGGGGTGTTCACGGGCACAAGGCTTGCGTTCCGGCTACCGAGCGGGGTCTTCTGGTTAGGGGTGAGTCGTGAGTCGTACGCAGCACCTCCACTAAGCCTGTCACCCTTAAGACAACCTTGCGTTGTTCGGCTCCATAACATAGCGAAGAAGCGACTCAGTCCAATCTTTGTTCTCTTACACGTGCGGTTATCAGACACGAAGACCATGCGGTAATATCTACTAACATCAGCAGCCAGGGGATTACCGGCGCACCATGACTTTTATTACAGCCAAGAATCTCAGTTTGATGACCCGGTGGCGATCGAGAATGCAGCGTATTGTGGGGCGCTGTGTTCAACGGGCGTTCAGCTAAAACGGTCTACAGCGGCGGGCCAGGGTGACACAGTACTGATAGATCCCTAACCAACACCCTGATCACCCAGACTGAGCACTGGCTTGGCGGCCAGGCCATCGTTTGCGTTTTCGGGTTTAGCTTACGCTGGGAATATCAGACGGAGATATTCGCATGGAAGCACGAGAGTGTATGCGACTAAAGGGCTGCCGAATAAAATATCCAGTTTTTGTAAATGTTTATACTGATTAACGTTTAAATAAACGTAGAAAATGGTGAAATAATATAATAAATGCTTCCGTCACTAAACGCCAGTTGGAGCTAAGATGGCCGATATAAAAATACCAGTCCGGAATATATCATAACGGCTACACCATAATTATAATAATTCTAAGAAACTCTTCTGCGCCTAATATATTATTTCGTTGCAATTTTTTAAACAAGGGGGCTACGGATTTTCCCATACGTTAATTTTCATCGGTTGTCTTATACACGATCTCTTCTATCTCTTTTTATTCTTGGAAGCGTTCGTCGCAGTTTTAAAAATCAGCCTTCGCAAGTAGCAGGGTTCCACATTATGATTTCGTTATTATCAGAGAGAGAAGATCTTTTCGCAGTATGCCGAAATCAATAATATACGTAGCAACTTCTTTACAGATAGCTTTTCATTAATAATTCTGCAGCACAGTTCGCACAAGAATCGTTGCTGGTACAATCAAATCAATTCACGGATAACATATTCCGGGGATCGGGCCATTTGGCAAGTATGCGCTCAGAAAGTTTGCGGCCAAGCGCAGGCCTATGCTTCGTGCAGCAAGAAATATAAGCACAGATATAAAGAAAGCAACATAAAAATGGCGGACATATATTGCAGGTTTCCGTGTATGTGTCTAATTATACTAAATGATACATTGAAATTTTGATAAAAGTGGACACGTGCCATCTAAATTCACAGATTTCAAATCGGGTTTTGTAGTGTGCGCTTATTACACATTTGATAGGCGAAACTTGATGATGTGATTACGCCTTTATATTTTCAGTGCAATGAATGCTTACTTGCTAACAGTCCAGATCAAAGACTATGTTTTGTATACTAGAGGCAATTTAAAAATAAGTAGGTTGTGATATTGTGTTGGGCACGGTGGCACTTCAGGCATGCGGACGTCTGATAACCCGTTCGTCTTCCTTGTGCAGTTTTTCCTCGGCCTGCTTCTCGCCTCCAGTGAAGGCAGCTTGCGATCCGGGAAGAGCACTACAGCTCAGACCCACAGTGTGGCGTACTACCATGCGCCAACAATCCCGTCCTTCACGTCATCGGAGATGTTGCCTCATCATTCGCCGTTACCCATCCCGATTCTGACTGCGCATGATCAGCACCAAGCACCACCCACCAGCTCACCTACAAAAGCTCGTGCAGCGCACTGGACGCTTCCTGGGCACGGTGGCACTTCAGGCATGCGGACGTCTGATAACCCGTTCGTCTTACTTGTGCAGTTTTTCCTCGGCCTGCTTCTCGCCTTCAGTGAGGGCAGCTTGCGATCCGGGGAGAGCACTACAGCGCAGACCCACAGTGTGGCGTAGTACGATGCGCCAACAATCCCGTCCTGCACGTCATCGGAAATGTTGCCTCATCATTCGCCGTTACCCATCCCGATTCTGACTGCGCATGATCAGCACCAAGCACCACCCACCAGCTCACCTACAAAAGCTCGTGCAGTGCACTGGACGCTTCTTGGGCATGGTGGCACTTCAGGCATGCGGACGTCTGATAACCCGTTCGTCTTCCTTGTGCAGGTGAGGAAGAAATACGGAAAATGTATACGCTCTGACGATCCTTTTTTGCTTGGGCTACCGTGCCCACGGTTTTCTTGTATGCCATGTTGCGTTAGGATGTTTTTGGCAAAATTACTGCTTTTAGGGGGATACATCAAGACTAACCCGGGACCTGCGCAAGATCAAATCTCAAGTGCATTAAAAGAAATCGCCGCGGATATTAAGTTTATCAAGGAAAAGCGGCTTGTCGATATTGATAAAAAGCTAGACGCTTTATCAAGACTCGGAGAAGGTTAGTCTCTGTCAGGATGAGCTTGTCAGCATGAAACGCGCATATGAATTGCTGGAAAGGAAGGTCGACGACCTAGAAAACAGAAGTAGGCGATCGAACTTAGTTGTTTTATGGTCTACCTGAAGTTGACGAAGAGACGAGTGAAAGTCTTGAAAAAGCAGTGAATAGGACTATTGTTGAGGACACCCTCGTCCTAGAACGAGTTTCTATCGAACGAATACACCGCCTAGGACGAGCGGAACGGAACAAAAATAGACCAGTCCTTTTCAAGTTGCTAGACTTTAGGCAGAAATCATCCATACTTAAAAGCGGATACAAACTGAAAAACACCAGCTTCTCAGTCGGAGAAGACTTTTCGCCTAGGATCCGAGACATCAGGCGCAAGCTATGAAACAGCGCCAAAGAAAATTGAGAAAACAAGGAGAAGGTTTCGTTGGTGTTTGACAAACTATTCATTACTAATCAAGCCTTTATCTGGGATGAAGAAAAGAACGACAAGGTTCGCACCCAAAAAAGGGACGAGGCACCATCAAGGCCGCAAACGCGCCAAGCTCGTCTACACGCAAAAGCGAAGCCCTGACTATATTGAATGTTAACGCAAGAAGTTTTCTAAACAAAATAGATGCTCTCGAAAATCTTCTACTGGAATACAGCCCTGACATAGTAGGTGTCACAGAAACATGGCTTTCTTCCGAGATATTCGATAGTGAAGTTGTTCCTCCAAATTATTCCGTTATCCCAAAGGATATACCTTCTCGTGGCGGGGGCGTCGCTCTACTCATAAAGAAATGTCATTCATATGTGTCGCTTCCAGCCGTAACAGATGCTGAAGCAATTTTCTACCGGATTCTTTGCGATAGCACTCCTATATTCGTTGGATGCGTTTATCGAAGCCTGTCATCCGGACACGAATGCAACTGCAGTTAATGACTTCATGCAGCGTCATGTTCGCAACTCTCGTATCCTGCTTATGGGAGATTTTAATCTCCCAGGCATTGACTGGACTACGCTAAACCACACATCACCTACCTCGGACGCCTTTATAAACCTAATGTTGAACTTTACCCTTCAGCAAATCGTGTTATCTCCAACCCGCTTGCACAACACTGCCGAGAACATATTAGATCTGATACTGATTAGTCAGCATTTCCCGGAAGACCGTGTTCGAACTGATGTAGTTGACGGCATATCATACCATCACATAGTCATATGCTTGCTGCCGCTTGGTTCGAGTATTGCATGTGAGCAGCGTGGATCAACTGTGATTGATTTCAAAAGAGCTGACGATAACAGCGTATTAACCTATCTCGCGCATGAGTTCGAAAACTTTTTGCAGCTAGCTTTTGACATATCCAGTGATACTAATCGAATTTGGCTAAATTTCAAATCTACTGTTATGTACTGTGTCACTAACTTCATACCAAATAAACACAAGAAAGCGCCAAGGAATAATCCTTGGATAACACGTGAGGTTATCCAGGCAAAGCGTACATTAAAAAGGGTGCGTGTGGCAGCGAAAAACCGTAAGTGTAAAGCATCGATCAGCAGAAGCTGCAGTGTGCAAAATCATCGTTTAAGCAACAAACGAAAAGTGCCAGACACTATTACTTTAGTGTTACCCTTCCAAGCTTTATTAAAAGCAATCCAAACAAATTTTGGAGATACCTTCGCAGCAGCAATAATACACAGTCGCACATGGTTCCAGGGGAAAGAACGGAAAAGGCTTAACGAATACAACAATTTTTCCGATCAGTGTTCACGACTGATAATGGTATCATTCCTCCAGTATTATCCCTCGATTCGCCAATCATCGATCACCTCGAAGTCACAGATGAAGGAATACTGAACTTGCTTCTTAACTTAGATCCTAAAAATCGATTGGTCCAGACAATATTCCTAACGAGTTTCTTAAAAGGTACGCGGAATGGTGTAGCAAGTTTCTTGGGCTAATCTTTCGAAACTCGCTTACCTCATCCCAGCTGCCAGATGACTGGAAGATTGCAAAAATAATACCTATTCAGAAATCAGGAGAACAGTCATTGGTGTCAAATTACCGGCCGACATCCCTCGCTAGCATTTCATGTAAGCTACTAGAGCATATCATCCTGAAACTATTTTTGTCGAGAAAATAAAATTTTTGTCTCCTAACAAACACGGATTTCGTAGTGGCCTGTTCACTGTTACGCAGCTAACGTAGGTAGTTCATGATCTAGCTTTCACCATAAACAATCGCGGCCAAACAGACATGATCTTACTTGATTTATCTAAAGCTTTCAATTGCGCATGTCACAGGAAAATACTAATAAAATTGAAAAGTGCCATATGAGAGGGTTTACTGTTCTCTTGGATAGAAAGCTTTCTTACAAATCGCTCACAGTTCGTGCTGTATGAAGGTCATATATCAAACATAGTCCCCGTAACTTCTGGGGTCCCTCAAGGTTCCGTCTTGGGACCACTATTATTTTTAATTTTCATAAACGACCTCGCGTCAAACATTGACTGTAATATCAAGCTGTTTGCAACGACTGCATTATTTATAAGGAAGTAACCAGCTTCACAGACCACATTAACCTCAATGAATGTCTGACTACGCTAGCGGATTGGTGTGCTAAGTGGCAAATGTACATAAATGTGAAAAAACCCGCAGCTATGATGGTAACGCGTAAGCAGAATCCATCACAATTCATTTACACCATTCATGGTTCACCACTGACTAATGCTGTGGAGCATAAGTACTTAGGCATTACATTAACATCTGACCTGAGATGGGATACACACATAGCTAACGTCACTGCGGCCGCACTTCGTAGACTTTTCTACCTAAAAAGAAGACTTAGAACTGCACCAGCGCCTGCAGAACTCTTGGCTTACACTATGTTCGTAAGACCAGTAATAGAATATGCCAACGTAGTTTGGTTTCCTTATTCACTAAGTAGCATTAGTAAATTAGAGGCAGTACAACGCAAAGCCATACGGTTCGTACACAACAAGTTCAAACGTACAGATTCTCCCACTAACCTTCTGGCTTCATCTGGCATTGATAAATTAGATACTAGGACAAAAGAGGCGCGCCTGAGGTTCTTGTACCAGTTGTTACATGGCTACTACAAGGTAGATGCCTCTAATTTACGTCACATTTTCACAGTCGCGCCCTACCCGTCATAAGCACAAATACAGTCTGAAAGAATATTCCTCAAAGAGCGACGTTTTTGTAAAATCGTTTTTCCCACTAACAATACGCGAATGGAATAAACTGAAGGCAAATGCTACTAATGCCGACACATTATCCGCATTCAACGCAGTGTTAGAAACCATGCGTAACCTACAGTATAGTGTGTCAATGCTTCGCACAGTTTATTTCCCTCTTTCCTTTTTTTCTTTCTTTTTTTTTGCACAGTGCACTGTGGCAGGCCAGACTACTTGGCCAGGCTTAACTTTTCGCCTCCGTCTGGTAAAATGAAGGGATGAAAAAAAAATTTTTTTTTTAATTCATTCAGTCCATCGCTCAAATACCTGGCTTCGTATGCGCCAGTCAGCAGTTTCCTGAGTTTGCTGCTAGGAAACTGCGCATATTGTTGATTCTGTCACCGCCATTTGTCCTGCTCTCTGATATACATACCGAAAAATTTGGCGCGTTTCAAATTGATGCCTCTCGTTTCAGTCTCTTCTTTTTTCCTTGCGCAAATAAAATGCGGAATGGTTTGCCGGACACACTTGTAGATAGTGATGGTTGTGCCGATATTAAAGATGCGGTACATACCTATATCTTTTTATAACAGTGTATAACAAATTTTGGTACGAATGTCGCCTTGTTCAGTATAGAAAATTCATTGTTGCTTATATTTCGTTGTTGTTTACCACCAGTGTAAGTGAACCCGTATGTTACTTGGAATGTTATTGTGTGGTCGTTATGAATGAACAGAATAAACAATATGCCCTCTGTAATGACTCAATGACTGGGGTCGACAGTATTGAAAGAGATATAATAAAACGTCTGATAAACCGGTGAAACGACATTTGCAGAAGGCCAACAGTGCTCATAAACTGCGTGGTTGAACGCAGAAACCATCATTTGGTACGCGGCACGCCGGCACAGGTCCTCCGGAATAATTTTAGCTACTACGGGTTCTTGTATGTGTACTAAAACGTACGTTTACCATTGTTTATTCATTTCGCACCCATTTAAATACGACCGCAGGGACCGGGAAACAAATCTGCGTCCTCGACATTAGCAACGCAACACGCTTACTGCTAGGCTACCATAGATTGTAATCGGTTACTTGAAAGTAGAGCTGTGCACCTGGAATTTACAGAAACGGCTGCGACAACCTTGACCATATTGAGGGTAATAAGCCTCGCAAGCCCGAAAAAGAGGCCGCGTTTTGCGCTGCGTTGGGGAGTCTAGAGCCCAATAAAAAAAATTCGGCAGATCCCACGTACCGTGGGAGTCGATGTTATGCGAAGCATGCGGTGAGTAGGTGACTGTGGCGTAACTTTTTTTACTGGTCGACACGTTACAAAATGACGCTAAAGATATGTTTAAATTTTATACGCACACATATATATGTTGAAGAGCCGCACATGTGTCCCGAGAACGCACGCACGTTTCACGAACCCGTGTGTATGTGTGGAAGAAGTTCTTGACAGTTTTTGAACAAGGGCATCATCACCGTGATCAGTGAGCACCAGCAGCTGGTCATGACTTGTTATAGGATCAGGTCGTGATCGTGGTAACGAGGGGTCCATGAGGAGTGAAGTATGTGGTATAGTAGAGCTGTTGGAATTATAGGATGCCTCGGTTCCTACACCTACCCGTTTATTACGTCACATTTTAGCATAAAAAAGCGACACACGGCTCTTGCCTGCTTAGTGTGAACAAGGAACCCGTACGGGTTCCGAAACGTCTCTGTGTTTTTCACCTTGATTTCGTTAGTGACCGCATCTACATCCTCATGTTCGGTCATTTCGTCGACAAATCGGCTGTCAACAGAGCCGGCGACAAGTAAGAACCTGAAGCCACCCTTCGCGCTGGTGAGGTATAGGCCGTCGAGGCTGGTAGGCCTGGATAGTGCTACGTGGACCAACATCAGTGGATGGTCTTTGTCGAATTCGTAGACTACCTGGGCGTATGTGGCGTACGTAGCCTAGTCCACAAAGCGGCTGTCACTCAATCTGGCATCATCCTCGGTCAGCATGAGGCCATCGCCCAGCCTCGTAAGAAATGAAGTGGACACTGCGTCGTTCTCGCGGACTAAGTGCAATTTACGGTTCGGTGATGTGGATATCATATGTAACTTTCGTTAATGTATTCCTCCGGGGTCGAGCAATGCTTCAATATAGCTTGCTGAATCATATGAATACAAACGTAATGTTTATTAGACTGCTATAAAAGCGGAGCCAACACTGGAACTACAGACGTGAATCTGATATGATCCATGTGTCGTAGGAGTACACATCGTAGGAGTATTATGTAGTGTTTGTTGCTTTCTTGTAAAATTAGATAGCAAACACCACAACCACAATTGACGTTGCACCGATATTACACCTGCGTAGGCTGTTTTTCCAAACCAGTTTATAGACCTGGCATGGCTCAGTGGTAGAATACCTGATACCCACGCAGAATGCTTGGGTTCGATTCCTGCAGGGATCCTAATTTTCATTCATTCCATTCGTTGAGTCAACGCTGCCATTGTTGGTTTTCCTTAACGCTGTAGCATTTAAGTTACCAATGTCCGTTCTCGCCATTCCTGGGTAGATATAAACTGTTAATCACCTGTGGCGATTACCCGTACGCCGCGGCCCGTGGTAAGCGGGTATGTGCCACACGTGTCTAGTGGAAAGGGTTCGACGACGTACGCGACAGGATTTTAACGTTATTCATGTCACGACCCGGCAATCATATTCGTCAAATCCTCTTACCCTACCATGCAAATTTTGGTCTTCACCAAGTTAAGGAGGCGATCATGAGAGCACCCAGACGTAGGCGGCTAGATAGATAGATAGATAGATAGATAGATAGATAGATCTATAGATACGTAGATAGAAACGCTCAAAGTGCCAGAGGTTCGCTAAGAAATGCTTCGCATTTAATAACAAAGAAACAAATAAAAACGACATTTGCCTAGGCTTCCGGCATATGACATTCTGAAAGCACACGAAACATTACCTAATTTCGCGCAATGTTCAGCAATTAACACGCTGCAATTAACTCGTCCGCAAGAAAAGATACCTTATTGAAAAAAAAATTAAAAACAATTAGGGACGGCCGCGCACGCATCAGTCCTGCTGCAGGTTTCTCGTCATGCGATCGGGCACCTTTAAAAATTCCCCAGTCATAATTTCTGCTTGCAGCTGTTACGCACAGTAAACACAATATTTCATGTTTTTCGGAAGTATCATGGGTCTGGCTGTGAATCTATCGATTCACAACCAGACCCACGATAAGCTATGGTGTCCAGCGGAAATGCTATCTTCCTGGTGAAGTGTTAGAAAAGATGTGGCAACAGCAGCGCAGTGCCGGCGGACCGGGTTCCGGCGGTGGTGGTGCAAGTGCGGTGCATTCCAGGCTTCAGTGATTATATATAGCTGAGACGCATCCGAAGCACTAGCTGTTGGTGCCATTATTGTCCAAGGGCAGTGCTTAGCAAGACATCTGCTGTATTTTGTTGGCTTTTCTATCGATCGAGGAGGAAGTATTACAGTTTCGTTAGCAGAGTAGCTGGTGGAACAACGTTGGCGATCTATGACCTTAAATAATTCAGCGCGAAGCTCATACAAAAAAGAGGAGCGGGCCAGGAGGCAGTAGTCACACCGACAAATATAAGTTTGTCTGTGCTATTGATGCAGAGCTATCGATGGTACTATCGATACTATCGTTTGCTGAGTCACTATCGAACTATCCATGGTAACAAGAACTATAGATAGCGCTATCGATAATAATGTTGATCGTACTATCGACTGTAATTTCAATAGTACTATCAATAGTATAAAACCAACCGCGCGAACTCGTCACAGCATGAACTTGGTTCCCCGAGTGCGTGGTCTATGTTGGCGATGACAAATATGACAGGACTGACAAGGCAGCGCTACCGCTTGATATAGTTTACTACAATATGAAGTGACCAGAACCACTGATATTTCTTTCTTTATTTTTTATGCAGTTTCGGACCTATTATATATTTTCACGGATCAGCAAAGCAAGCTAATGAAAGTAAAAATCGCGAACGGAAGCGGCATATGCGTCCGCGAATTGGAAGTGGATTAGCATCTTTTATGTGCTAAATAATTAGGCTAACTACAGCTCCATTAACGTAAAACCTAAGGAGGTGCGACGCACCGCTGTTTCCCAGAGGGACACGTCAATAGGAATAAGATGACAGCGTCCTTTTATTGCTACAAATAGCATCTATCGCAGAAAAAGAGCTTTTCGTGAGCCAACATGCCTTCTTACTTGCCATTCGGAGAAGGGCACGTCTCTCGCGGGCGAGCGCGCGTTCTCGCGAGCTTTTGGTGAGCGAAAACGCCGTCTTATTTGCCACTTGCTCTACCATGACGGGCTACGACGACAGGAGACGCCGACATCACGAGCGCACAAGGTTCTTCGCACCTAAAAGGACCTTGGAGTTCGGAGAAGCCCGGTCTTTAAGACAATGAAAGTTGCCCCGGGCACCAAGCCCGTTACCAGCAGGTGATACAACGCTCATTGAGAAAGTTTTGGAAGCATTGGGGTCATTCGAGGAAGCCGCGAAATTAGTGTCTGGAGATGAGTATAAATACCATTTTCTTGGCAATTTCTGTGGTCGGTGGTATTGCACGAGAGCTGGAAGGGCTTTCGAGTCAGAGTTGAAAACTGAAGTTGGTAAAGAAGTTCTTCTAGAGTGCATATCCTCCTTGCATCATAAAAATTTACACTCATGAAAAAAGACAGTTAACATCTCTGGCGACACTGCTGGACGCACGACTACAGGAGCGAGCGTTTTCGATGCGAATAAACGCAGACCGCGCCAAAACTTGTTTGTTGGTGAACTAAACCGGCGATTGTCGGAAAAACCAGCTGGCCAAATAGACAGCAGGTCGATCTTAACGATGTTGCGACAGGAAGCCGTATTCTGCGGTTCCTTGAGTGGCACCAACAGGAGCCCTCAACCGCAACCCCGAACGCAGTGCTACGTGTTCGCCAGTACCTAGAGTTTCACCCAGACGAAAAGAAGAGCAACCCTTTAGAATTCTGAAAGTGTTGGCAATGCTCCACAACGTCGCTATCTCAAATGACTACGAAGTACTTGTGCATCCCAGCAGCGTCAGTACCTCCAGAACGTGTGTTCTCCGTGACTGGACAGATCATTTCAGATAGGAGGAGCCAGCTGACGGGCAAGAAAGTTGACATGCTAGTGTTCCTTCACCAGAGTGCTTGGCTGACACACGATAATTAATATGAACGATTCAGCGATAGTGGAACGGAAGCCGTTACATGTGACGGAAAGTCACGACTTCGACTTTATGTTGCATTTCTTGATTAAAAAATATCACGAACTAACTGTTGCTGGTAAGGTGTGACTGCTTTTTTTGAGTACCAATTTATCAATGGACATATTCTGGCATTTTCAGTGCGGTAATCATAGATTTCATTCACCAAAAAATGTCTCATAAACGAAACGAGCTTAGTTTTGCGAGTAGTAGTGTATCGCAAATGTTCTGGTAATATCGTCCGGCGAGAGCAGCATTACTAAAGAATGCTTAGTAATACTACCAATGGTACGATCGATAAGAACACGGATTGCACTATTGATAATACTATCGATAGTCTACCGATTGTAGTACTATCGATACGTCTACACAATGGATAGTTTCAAAGAAACTATCTATGCTATTGATAGGTAATTTAGCGATAGTTTTGCATCACGAGTCTGTGCCCTTGTGTGTAACGGAGCGGCGCATCAATGATGGAGGGCCCAGTAGCCGGAAGTTTGAAGAAAGAAAGGAAGAAAGAAAGAAAGGAAGAAAGAAAGAAAGAAAGAAAGGAAGAAAGAAAGAAAGGAAGAAATACAGAGAGAAAGAAAGAAAGAAGAAAGAAAGAAAGAAAGAAAGAAAGAAAGGAAGAAAGGGAGAAAGAAAGAAAGAAAGGAAGAAAGAAAGAAAGGAAAAAAGGAAGAAAGAAAGGAAGAAAGAAAGAAAGGAAGGAAGAAAGAAAGGAAGAAAGAAAGAAACGAAGAAAGGAAGAAAGAAAGAAAGAAAGGAAAGAAGAAAGGAAGAAATAAAGAAAGGAAGAAAGAAAGGAAGAAAGAAAGAGAGAAAGAAAGGAAGAAAGAAAGAAGGGAAGGAAGAAAGAAAGGGAGAAAGAAAGAAAGAATGAAAAAAAGAAAGGAAGAAAGAAAGAAAGAAGGAAAGAAAGAAAGAAAGAAAGAAAGAAATAAAGAAAGAAAGAAAGAAAGAAAGAAAGAAAGAAGAAAGAAGAAAACTAGTAGGTCAGGCACGCACAAGTTCAAGCTTCGCTTACCCCCCTGTTCCTCTCAGGGAAGAGGTCCTGATTTTTTTATTCTCACGCAGAAAACTCAGAGGCAGTTGTGAAACTGCATTCATTAACTGGAGCATTCGTGCAATTTGGTGCTGTAGCCTTCGCTTTTTCTTAAAGAAAAATTGTCCGCAGGTATGCACGTGGTCGCAGTCATCACTTTTGCCGTACACATCTCCCACGTTTCACATTTTGCGGCTCTCTCCTGACGTTTTCGTTAGCGGTTACGGCGGCAAATCGAGAAACGAAGTCACACTTCCTAGAGTTCAAAATTGAGACAAAGCAGCTTTAACAAGCCGGTTCTTTGTGGAACTCATTCCTTGTAAATACGCAAGGCTTAAGCGAATTTGTTGCTGGGCTAGTTGGTTAATAATGGCTGACGTGAGAGTGGAAATTCGGCACGAAACATAGAACACACATACACACAGGACAAGCCCTACTACGCAAAACTTATGGCCCCAGTTTGTTTCTAGATATGTCATAGTTCGATTGTAGTGTGTACACTTCGTTTAAGGGGCGTTAAAGAAACCTTTCGCGGCCGAATTTTCAGCTCATCTGAAAGCCGGGACGTTTAAATTAGTTGAAACGACCTTGTTTACAGGCAGAAACTAGCGCAAAATATTGAATTCATGAGTTTTTCACAAACTGCCGCACCGTGAACTAGAAGTAGTGACGTGTAACTCGCCGGAAACCAGCGTGCCTAATCGCCAGTCATCGCCCGCTTCTCTCGACACACGCCGTTCCGACTACATTTCCTAGAACCAGTACGTACGAAACCGGCAGAAAATAATGTTCTTGTTCGGGGTTCAGTAGTTGGGGCACGTCCCAGCGCCATTAAAAAGAAAAACGAAAGGGGAAGGGGGGGGGGGTTGATGTGAAGGAAAACGCTATCAGGGAAGTTGCAGGACAAGAAAGTGTGCAGTGGCTGCCAGTCTCTGCTGCTAGGTCTCTGCGACTGGCACGCTTGACGTCACTGTCGTCGACGCACCGCTCATGCAGCCTGCCATGCAGCCTCCGCGCGCTCACAACCATCAAAAAGTACAGCCTGCCCATTTTTATGTGAAATATGTGAAATAAACACTATTTATCGGAACAGCCACACCTCCCGAGCAGAATTTGAATGCTTTCGTTGGTGTTTTTCATATTTTTCATAAGTATCCCTTGAAATGCTAGAAATTTCCACCTTGTGCCTATCCTGTCTGCCCTTTCGTCCTTTGCTCTCCATCAGACAGAGTATAACGACCATTGCAGTCCCCAAATGTTGTTACGAACATATCTATCGTCCCGAAGCACTTTAGTACAGCGGAAATTCCACATGGCCAAAGCGTGACAAAAGGTATCCTCGCAAGCTCTTAGATTTCAAACCGCATGCCATTCTTACGAGAACTCGCGTTTCTGATAAAAGCCCTATTCATTCGACAAAAGCATACATAGGCGTGCAAATGGGAGGGGGGGGAGGTGCCCCCTAGTCAGGTAAGAGGGGGGAGGCACATTGTCTACGTAGGAAGGAGGGGGGGCGCTGCGATGAACCTTCGCCCCCCTGGTGAGGAACCCTGTGCATGCCTACGGAAGCACAATTTGTGTCTCCTATGTGCACCGCCTGAATTTTCCGCATAACTGATCACGTAGCGCAAAATTTGTCACTGGACAAGAGAGGGACGAAGACGAGCGCTTACTTCCAACAAGGTTTATTTCGAGAAGCGTACACATATATACTCTCGAAATGCGAAAAAACAAACAAATCATTCAAGAAGCCCACAACTGCAATGCGCGAAAGTCTTACATTCTCAGGAAAGACAATTCTTTTTGACAAAGCCCGAGAGAGGGAGTGCTGACGCAGTTCAACCCTAATCTACAAATCCTCTCTGCCTAGATAATTTCCCTTGTCGTTTTATTCCTGTTTTTTCCCACGATAACGTTGTCATGAAAAAGCGGTTTGCAGCCACACGTGCTGCAGTGCAATGCCAAGAAACCATCGCGACCATTGTTGACATTACAGTCATCTTCCCGGAGCCGGTCATTAATACAGCAGCCAGTTTGTCCTATGCACTTCTTGCCGCATGAAAGATGTATCTGATAGGTTGCATTTGCTGTACACGTGACGAACGGGATTTTGTGCTCTTTTGAGCAACCTCCTTTTGCATTGGAAACATCCTTAGTGCACAAGTACGACAGCTTTTTCGGGGCAGAAAAAACCACTTTCACATCGGCCCGCTCCCCAACCTTTTTCAAGTTGTGGGAGACTCCATGTAGATGTGGGACTACAGCGAGCCTCTGAGGCCTTACTGGCTCAACATGTGGGAGCGCTTGTTCCGAGAGTTGAAGCTTCTTCACCAAACTTCCCGCGACCGAAACCTGTATGTGAGAGGGGTACCCGCCTTCGAAAGTCGCTCTGCTTGCTCTTTAAAACTGGCGGCCATTAGATGGGGGCAAGACTTTTGTAATGCATTGCGAAAGCACAAGTTTACAATACCTCTTTTAACAAGTTTTGTGTGGACGGAATGGTACGGAAGCAGAGCTTTGTTGCTCTTGGGCTGGTACGCCCAACAGGTGCAGTCTTGGTGAAAAGTAAAGGCTATGTCTAAAAAGCTTAGTGTTGTTAGTTGGCAACTCGTAAGTTAGCAAGAGTGATTTAAACCGCTCTTTGATGAATCTGAGGATGTCTAGAGCACAGGACATGGGGTCACCGTCAAGAAGAATGAGGAAGTCGTCAGCAAATATAAAAATGCGCGTGATATGCTTGTCACATAGGTCGCAGGAAACGGTTCTGTCAAGCTTGGCTAAAAACAAGTCACTTAAGATTGGAGCAATACATGACCCGATGCATATACCCTCCTTTTGAAGATTGGGCTTCCCGTCCCAAAGGATAAAGGTAGCTCTCAAGTAAATGAAGAAAAGTTCTAAGAACTACTAGACGGCACACCAGCACTGTTCTGAAACGCCATACTACCTAACTTATCAGTGAATTCTTGTACACAACAAAGAAGTGATTCGTGAGGCAGCGAATAATACAGGTATTTTACGTCAATGGAAAATGCACACATGTGCTGATTAGAACGAGGTCGGATGAAATCCAGAACTTGACCAGAATGTCTGACGAGAAACGGCTCGTATACTGCTAATACGTGATCGCTACGTGATCATTTATGCGCTACGTGGTCAGTTATGCATTACCAACATGCCCAACGTCATACTCTGGTGAATTTTCTGAACACGGTGAATCTTGCGAAGCACGCTGCGGCAGGGAAACAACATTCACAACCCATGTTCCTGACAAAGGGAAAGGCACACGAGCTCCAGCCGCTATGTTTCACACTTGGCGACAAGTGTTGACGCGATAGCGTTTGGGAGCTCGTTTCGCAGAAATTCCGGCGTCGGCCTCTTTGTCGGCATCGTTGATTGTGAACAAAAAATTATCTTGTCCGTGACCTAAAAATTGAGAAAGATGCCAATAAAATAGGTATGAGAAATCTCGAGTACGAGTGAGATTTGAACCCAGGCTGTCTGCGTGGCAAGCAGCTGTTCTACCACAGAATCACGCTATTTTTTTAAAATTTCTTGGGAAAAAGATGTATATGAATGTCATATAGTGGATATTGAACCTAGATGCCCACGCTCTGACGCCTAGTGTCTCACCAGCTTTTTTACAATTCATTCAATTTATTCAGATAAACTTTGCCTACGTTGAAGGGCTAAAGGGCTGCCTAAACACCTTTTGATTACTTAGTCTTTGCACAATATCGTCTTACAAAAATATGGGTGAAACATGTCACCCTATATGTTGATTGGCATGCCGTGTTCAAGTTCCTCAGTCTTGCCATTGCACCTACAACAGAATGTCCTGCTTGAAACCGGTACACGTCACGCATATCACGTGTACAGCGTAATCTTCACAGTGTTCTCCCTAGCTGACCGCGTCTTAACGTCAACATGGCTCAGCGACATATGCGCAACTTCCACAAATTGCGAAGGCCAGAAGCATAATCATGCAAAAGGTAGCGGCTCCTCGCTTTAGTGCAGTGTCCGACAATATATACACTTAGAGTTGTAAGACGCATCACACACCAGCATGTGTGTTCTGGCAGCATTTACTTTTATCGGTTCCAACTGCACTTTTATTATACAAAGTTCTTCGCAGACACCTTGGTGTTTCAGCACATCGGAGCTTCACGACGTTTTCAACAAAATGGGCATGACTGAAGCTGACCTGTCGTACTTGAACGTTTGTGCTGGAGAAAGCCTGTCGTTGTGTTAGGAATTTAGCCTATTTGAACTGTGCGGCCAGTGGGGCGTGTATATACTGGGGCAGCGAAGGAAGAAGATGCCGATGAGCGTGTCTCGCTCGTGATGGTCGGCCATGTCGCTACGCTGAGCTGCCTGGGCGGGACCCCCAGGCATGCGCTTAGCAACGCGCCAGACTCTTCCGGTTCGGGGCCTCCATCCCGACTACTACCTGGACCTACCGTGACAGCGTCGTCGTGCGGTCTGACGTGCCGTGATTGTGTGAGGGCGTCAACGCTGTGCCGATAGACGTTAGGAACTAAATGGTAGACTAAACGGTATTTAATTGAGTGTGACGATTTGTAACGTGACCGTCACCTCCATCCCGTGTCCAGATTAAAGCATCTGTGTTTCCGTTGAGCCATCCTTGTGTTTTAGACACCTGAGGCATGGAATGCCGCAAGACACCTGCGCACGTACGGCGACGACTATCAGTAGACATAGGAGCCGGTTCCGCACCGCTTGGCATCGGTTGTTAACGATGGGTGTGCAACCCCTGCTGGACCTCATTGGGGATGACACGGGCGCTGAAGCCGATTGGTCTCGGCTGGTCTTGTCCCGTACAGCTTCCCCCAGTTCTTCAGGAACTACAGAGCGAATGATTTTGCGAGTTCATTCTATGTTCTTTCCCGCAAAGGTGGGCAAAATTTGGGACATCATACGGCGTTCGCTTGCCGGTCGACCGCTGATGAAGTACTTTAAGTACTTTGTTCATCGTTGCAGCTTCAGCGAAAATTTGTCGACACCCTTTGGAGGATTTCGCACCAGACCTGCAAAAAGCTGCTCGTTCCCACCACGCGTAAGGTGGCGCAGCTTTTCTTCTTCTGGCATAGCGGGATCCGCGCTTTTGAAAAGCCGTGGTATCTCCTAGCCATACAGCATGACGGTCTCATTCGGCATCTGAATGCATGGCTGCAGTGCACGCTCAGCACGTTCGCGGTGGTCGGGGCTCCTGTATGTCTCAAAAGGCGGTGCTGGAATCTGCGCCAGGATGTCAATACATCAACTTTGTTCAGGAACCGTGTTCAGGCGCCGTCGTTTGAGCAGATGTACACATTCAGGAGTTTGGCGGCGTCCTCCCAAAGGTTGATCGTTGCGACTAGAGCTGTGCACGGGCCGTATTTCCGAGCCCGAGCCCGGCCCGGGCCCGCTGACTTTGTCGAAGGCCCGCCCGAGCCCGACGGCAAAGGGCTGCGAGCCCGCCCGGCCCGGCCCGACGTACGAAAAGAATCCCAGACCCGGCCCGGCCCGGCTTTTTGAAGGCTCGCTGCGAAAACAAAACATCGTTTTCGGTAATTTGGCGTTTTATTGAGCATAGCAAATGTGATCAAACGACACACGATGAACAGTCTCTATTACAGATATTACAAATTGTCGTGCAAAAACAGCAAGCAAGTAGACGGCCTCATGCCAGCAACAATAGAGTTCGCTCGCCAAAGCCGTCACGTGTATGGGGTATGCCCATGCAAGCGTAAGCTTGCACGAAGGCGATCTACGTCGGGTCGCTCGCGCTGTCGTGTACATTTTGACTCATATGGGATTTGGCCTTAAATCTAACGCGAACAGTCGCGTGGCGCCGTCACTAGCTCAGGTGGTGTTACTTCTCTGTTTGTCAGAGTGCAAACAGAGGCAGTGCTTTACCTGCTCCCCTTTTGTTTAAAGTAGCGAATGGAAAGGAAAAGCGGTAAAGGGCGGTCGCGAAAAAAGCGCTGTATGAGTGCTGGAAAACAATTCCCGCTCATTATCTATATTTCGGGCTTGAGACGGGCTTTGCGCCGGGCCCGAGTCCGCCCCGATAAAACTCCAAGTAGCTCGAGCCCGGCCCGGGCCCGAGGTGAAAATACGTCGGCCCGCCCGAGCCCGGGCCCGGTCGGGCTCGGGCTTTCGGGCCACCCGGAGCCCGTGCACACCTCTAGTTGCGACACGTGTGAACTCACAATGTCAGCCATCCACATCTTCAAATAGCTCTCCATGAAAGGGACTAGGAATCAGCGGGCGCTGCGCGGTGCAGTAGATCGGCATAGAAGACGCAGGAGCTTCCATGGCGACTTGCGACGAAGTCATAGTCGCTGTCTCAGTAGCCTCTCCTGATGTCCACGCTGGAAGGTCTCGCTAGCGGTGGCTTGCTCCGTGAACTGGGGTGTTCACGGGCACAAGGCTTGCGTTCCGGCTACTGAGCGGGGTCTTCTGGTTAGGGGTGAGTCGTGAGTCGTACGCAGCACCTCCACTAAGCCTGTCACCCTTAAGACAACCTTGCGTTGTTCGGCTCCATAACATAGCGAAGAAGCGACTCAGTCCAATCTTTGTTCTCTTCCACGTGCGGTTATCAGACACGAAGACCATGCGGTAATATCTACTAACATCAGCAGCCAGGGGATTACCGGCGCACCATGACTTTTACTACAGCCAAGAATCTCAGTTTGATGACCCGGTGGCGATCGAGAATGCAGCGTATTGTGGGGCGCTGTGTTCAACGGGCGTTCAGCTAAAATGGTCTACAGCGGCGGGCCAGGGTGACACAGTACTGATAGATCCCTAACCAACACCCTGATCACCCAGACTGAGCACTGGCTTGGCGGCCAGGCCATCGTTTGCGTTTTCGGGTTTAGCTTACGCTGGGAATATCAGACGGAGATATTCGCATGGAAGCACGAGAGTGTATGCGACTAAAGGGCTGCCGAATAAAATATCCAGTTTTTGTAAATGTTTATACTGATTAACGTTTAAATAAACGTAGAAAATGGTGAAATAATGTAATAAATGCTTCCGTCACTAAACGCCAGTTGGAGTTAAGATGGCCGATATAAAAATACCAGTCCGGAATATATCATAACGGCTACACCATAATTATAATAATTCTAAGAAACTCTTCTGCGCCTAATATATTATTTCGTTGCAATTTTTTAAACGAGGGGGCTACGGATTTTCCCATACGTTAATTTTCATCGGTTGTCTTATACACGATCTCTTCTATCTCTTTTTATTCTTGGAAGCGTTCGTCGCAGTTTTAAAAATCAGCCTTCGCAAGTAGCAGGGTTCCACATTATGATTTCGTTATTATCAGAGAGAGAAGATCTTTTCGCAGTATGCCGAAATCAATAATATACGTAGCAACTTCTTTCCAGATAGCTTTTCATTAATAATTCTGCAGCACAGTTCGCACAAGAATCGTTGCTGGTACAATCAAATCAATTCACGGATAACATATTCCGGGGATCGGGCCATTTGGCAAGTATGCGCTCAGAAAGTTGCGGCCAAGCGCAGGCCTATGCTTCGTGCAGCAAGAAATATAAGCACAGATATAAAGAAAGCAACATAAAAATGGCGGACATATATTGCAGGTTTCCGTGTATGTGTCTAATTATACTAAATGATACATTGAAATTTTGATAAAAGTGGACACGTGCCATCTAAATTCACAGATTTCAAATCGGGTTTTGTAGTGTGCGCTTATTACACATTTGATAGGCGAAACTTGATGATGTGATTACGCCTTTATATTTTCAGTGCAATGAATGCTTACTTGCTAACAGTCCAGATCAAAGACTATGTTTTGTATACTAGAGGCAATTTAAAATAAGTAGGTTGTGATATTGTGCTGGGCACGGTGGCACTTCAGGCATGCGGACGTCTGATAACCCGTTCGTCTTCCTTGTGCAGTTTTTCCTCGGCCTGCTTCTCGCCTCCAGTGAAGGCAGCTTGCGATCCGGGAAGAGCACTACAGCTCAGACCCACAGTGTGGCGTACTACATGCGCCAACATCCCGTCCTTCACGTCATCGAGATGTTGCCTCATCATTCGCCGTTACCCATCCCGATTCTGACTGCGCATGATCAGCACCAAGCACCACCCACCAGCTCACCTACAAAAGCTCGTGCAGTGCACTGGACGCTTCTTGGGCATGGTGGCACTTCAGGCATGCGGACGTCTCATAACCCGTTCGTCTTCCTTGTGCAGGTGAGGAAGAAATACGGAAAATGTATACGCTCTGACGATCCTTTTTTGCTTGGGCTACCGTGCCCACGGTTTTCTTGTATGTCATGTTGCGTTAGGATGTTTTTGGCAAAATTACTGCTTTTAGGGGGATACATCAAGACTAACCCGGGACCTGCGCAAGATCAAATCTCAAGTGCATTAAAAGAAATCGCCGCGGATATTAAGTTTATCAAGGAAAAGCGGCTTGTCGATATTGATAAAAAGCTAGACGCTTTATCAAGACTCGGAGAAGGTTAGTCTCTGTCAGGATGAGCTTGTCAGCATGAAACGCGCATATGAATTGCTGGAAAGGAAGGTCGACGACCTAGAAAACAGAAGTAGGCGATCGAACTTAGTTGTTTTATGGTCTACCTGAAGTTGACGAAGAGACGAGTGAAAGTCTTGAAAAAGCAGTGAATAGGACTATTGTTGAGGACACCCTCGGCCTAGAACGAGTATCTATCGAACGAATACACCGCCTAGGACGAGCGGAACGGAACAAAAATAGACCAGTCATTTTCAAGTTGCTAGACTTTAGGCAGAAATCATCCATACTTAAAAGCGGATACAAACTGAAAAACACCAGCTTCTCAGTCGGAGAAGACTTTTCGCCTAGGATCCGAGACATCAGGCGCAAGCTATGAAACAGCGCCAAAGAAAATTGAGAAAACAAGGAGAAGGTTTCGTTGGTGTTTGACAAACTATTCATTACTAATCAAGCCTTTATCTGGGATGAAGAAAAGAACGACAAGGTTCGCACCCAAAAAAAGGACGAGGCACCATCAAGGCCGCAAACGCGCCAAGCTCGTCTACACGCAAAAGCGAAGCCCTGACTATATTGAATGTTAACGCAAGAAGTTTTCTAAACAAAATAGATGCTCTCGAAAATCTTCTACTGGAATACAGCCCTGACATAGTAGGTGTCACAGAAACATGGCTTTCTTCCGAGATATTCGATAGTGAAGTTGTTCCTCCAAATTATTCCGTTATCCCAAAGGATAGACCTTCTCGTGGCGGGGGCGTCGCTCTACTCATAAAGAAATGTCATTCATATGTGTCGCTTCCAGCCGTAACAGATGCTGAAGCAATTTTCTGCCGCATTCTTTGCGATAGCACTCCTATATTCGTTGGATGCGTTTATCGAAGCCTGTCATCCGGACACGAATGCAACTGCAGTTAATGACTTCATGCAGCGTCATGTTCGCAACTCTCGTATCCTGCTTATGGGAGATTTTAATCTCCCAGACATTGACTGGACTACGCTAAACCACACATCACCTACCACGGACGCCTTTATAAACCTAATGTTGAACTTTACCCTTCAGCAAATCGTGTTATCTCCAACCCGCTTGCACAACACTGCCGAGAACAATATTAGATCTGATACTGATTAGTCAGCATTTCCCGGAAGAACCGTGTTCGAACTGATGTAGTTGACGGCATATCATACCATCACATAGTCATATGCTTGCTGCCGCTTGGTTCGAGTATTGCATGTGAGCAGCGTGGATCAACTGTGATTGATTTCAAAAGAGCTGACGATAACAGCGTATTAACCTATCTCGCGCATGAGTTCGAAAACTTTTTGCAGCTAGCTTTTGACATATCCAGTGATACTAATCGAATTTGGCTAAATTTCAAATCTACTGTTATGTACTGTGTCACTAACTTCATACCAAATAAACACAAGAAAGCGCCAAGGAATAATCCTTGGATAACACGTGAGGTTATCCAGGCAAAGCGTACATTAAAAAGGGTGCGTGTGGCAGCGAAAAACCGTAAGTGTAAAGCATCGATCAGCAGAAGCTGCAGTGTGCAAAATCATCGTTTAAGCAACAACGAAAAGTGCCAGACACTATTACTTTAGTGTTACCCTTCCAAGCTTTATTAAAAGCAATCCAAACAAATTTTGGAGATACCTTCGCAGCAGCAATAATACACAGTCGCACATGGTTCCAGGGGAAAGAACGGAAAAGGCTTAACGAATACAACAATTTTTCCGATCAGTGTTCACGACTGATAATGGTATCATTCCTCCAGTATTATCCCTCGATTCGCCAATCATCGATCACCTCGAAGTCACAGATGAAGGAATACTGAACTTGCTTCTTAACTTAGATCCTAAAAATCGATTGGTCCAGACAATATTCCTAACGAGTTTTTAAAAGGTACGCGGAATGGTGTAGCAAGTTTCTTGGGCTAATCTTTCGAAACTCGCTTACCTCATCCCAGCTGCCAGATGACTGGAGATTGCAAAAATAATACCTATTCAGAAATCAGGAGAACAGTCATTGGTGTCAAATTACCGGCCGACATCCCTCGCTAGCATTTCATGTAAGCTACTAGAGCATATCATCCTGAAACTATTTTGTCGAGAAAATAAAATTTTTGTCTCCTAACAAACACGGATTTCGTAGTGGCCTGTTCACTGTTACGCAGCTAACGTAGGTAGTTCATGATCTAGCTTTCACCATAAACAATCGCGGCCAAACAGACATGATCTTACTTGATTTATCTAAAGCTTTCAATTGCGCATGTCACAGGAAAATACTAATAAATTGAAAAGTGCCATATGAGAGGGTTTACTGTTCTCTTGGATAGAAAGCTTTCTTACAAATCGCTCACAGTTCGTGCTGTATGAAGGTCATATATCAAACATAGTCCCCGTAACTTCTGGGGTCCCTCAAGGTTCCGTCTTGGGACCACTATATTTTTAATTTTCATAAACGACCTCGCGTCAAACATTGACTGTAATATCAAGCTGTTTGCAACGACTGCATTATTTATAAGGAAGTAACCAGCTTCACAGACCACATTAACCTCAATGAATGTCTGACTACGCTAGCGGATTGGTGTGCTAAGTGGCAAATGTACATAAATGTGAAAAAACCCGCAGCTATGATGGTACCGCGTAAGCAGAATCCATCACAATTCATTTACCACCATTCATGGTTCACCACTGACTAATGCTGTGGAGCATAAGTACTTAGGCATTACATTAACATCTGACCTGAGATGGGATACACACATAGCTAACGTCACTGCGGCCGCACTTCGTAGACTTTTCTACCTAAAAAGAAGACTTAGAACTGCACCAGCGCCTGCAGAACTCTTGGCTTACACTATGTTCGTAAGACCAGTAATAGAAATATGCCAACGTAGTTTGGTTTCCTTATTCACTAAGTAGCATTAGTAATTAGAGGCAGTACAACGCAAAGCCATACGGTTCGTACACAACAAGTTCAAACGTACAGATTCCTCCCACTAACCTTCTGGCTTCATCTGGCATTGATAATTAGATACTAGGACAAAGAGGCGCGCCTGAGGTTCTTGTACCAGTTGTTACATGGCTACTACAAGGTAGATGCCTCTAATTTACGTCACATTTTCACAGTCGCGCCCTACCCGTCATAAGCACAAATACAGTCTGAAAGAATATTCCTCAAAGAGCGACGTTTTGTAAATCGTTTTTTCCCACTAACAATACGCGAATGGAATAAACTGAAGGCAAATGCTACTAATGCCGACACATTATCCGCATTCAACGCAGTGTTAGAAACCATGCGTAACCTACAGTATAGTGTGTCAATGCTTCGCACAGTTTTATTTCCCTCTTTCCTTTTTTTCTTTCTTTTTTTGCACAGTGCACTGTGGCAGGCCAGACTACTTGGCCAGGCTTAACTTTTCGCCTCCGTCTGGTAAATGAAGGGATGAAAAAAAAATTTTTTTTTAATTCATTCAGTCCATCGCTCAAATACCTGGCTTCGTATGCGCCAGTCAGCAGTTTCCTGAGTTTGCTGCTAGGAAACTGCGCATATTGTTGATTCTGTCACCGCCATTTGTCCTGCTCTCTGATATACATACCGAAAAATTTGGCGCGTTTCAAATTGATGCCTCTCGTTTCAGTCTCTTCTTTTTCCTTGCGCAAATAAAATGCGGAATGGTTTGCCGGCACACTTGTAGATAGTGATGGTTGTGCCGATATTAAAGATGCGGTACATACCTATATCTTTTTATAACAGTGTATAACAAATTTTGGTACGAATGTCGCCCTTGTTCAGTATAGAAAATTCATTGTTGCTTATATTTCGTTGTTGTTTACCACCAGTGTAAGTGAACCCGTATGTTACTTGGAATGTTATTGTGTGGTCGTTATGAATGAACAGAATAAACAAATATGCCCTCTGTAATGACTCAATGACTGGGGTCGACAGTATTGAAAATAAATAAATAAATAATTGGACTGCGCTTGTTCCTTATGGATTCATCAAGAGGCAACTGCAAAGGGGAATTGCGGTTTTTTGAGTGATGTGCGCCGTATCGTTATTTTAGTGGTCACAACAGCAAAGCTTACGAGATGATGGAGAAGAAAGCGTAGGAAAGAGGCGGGTACCGCAGTAAGTCACTCTATGACGTCACCAGCGCACGTGCAGCGGATGTGGTTGGCTAAACACTACCGTTGCCGGCACGGCGTGGTACAGTCGCGCTGTGCTTGGTGCTCGTCGCTTTTCCTTAAGTCTCTACAATCACTTCAATGTTTGCAAGTCTAGTTCTGGTATGTGCCAGAGAACATACGGGTGGATATGTTGAAAACAGCCCATGTGGGCTGCCTGTTTAAATTTGTGAAGCGAACCCACGTCGTGGTCCGTGCGAAGAACAGCGGCATCGTCTTCGAAAATGTACTGCTTTATCTCTGTCGTGTGGTGTGCGGTGAAAAGACAGCGGCGTTTTGGCTGACCTTTGGTAACGGTAGAATTGACAAAATTGTGTGTTGTGTACTATGTCATTAACGATGCATCTTGCTTGCGGAAACGTTGGCGCGTGTTTTGCCTAATAATGATGAACACGTGTAATGAGTAATGACGTGTTTTGTGCCCTGTTGCAGTGACCTTCGTTTCTTTGACCTGTCCAATTCTGTATGATCCATACGTACACATCACGTTTTGGAAACTGCTTTACCTATTGCTGTTCTTATCGTTTTATTTTTTCCCGCTACACACTTTATGAAGCGAAAAATTGCGACTACTCCCGCATCAGATGACGTACTTTAAGCCCCATTGAGGTAGCTTAAGGGGGGACGCGGGAATCAGATCGCGAAAATCTTGAAGAAAGTCGATTTTCGGAAATCCCACATTTCGGCATCTGCAACGCCTTTTCTATGCTGCACCAAAACGATTTGGCCTGAAACGGTACTCTGAATGCCCGAAAGAAATACGTTTCTCAGCGCGCCACATATCGCGCGACAACGCCAATGTTCACGAAGCAATTGTTGATCTTTCACGCCAGCGATCGCCGTCATCTTGGTATTTTTTGAAACGCCGACGCTACGCCTTCCCGCTTTCCACGTTTTAAATGTCACCGGTGAGTGGGAAACGCGCAAAAGGCAAAAAAAAGGGCACGTGGTCACACGAGTAATCCGAGGGCCGTTTTATGAAAGCGGTCTTCCGATTGGCTCGCGCACTGCAAGGAGGCTCCCAATTGGCCGCTGTTACGACAGACGTGTAGCCGCCGCTGTCATCTGCTTCGAAAACCACGTTCCGTCGCGTAGGCGCCGCTGTCGTCTGCTTCGAAAACCACCTGTCGAGTATTTCACACACGCCGTTATGGAATCTCGCTCGTTCAAAAAGAAGTTTGCAACGACTCACGCGTTTGGAAAACGAAAGCTCAAGTGCCCTACGGCTAAAAAGCGGCGGACGTTGCACGGAGCTGCGGAACATCCGACGACTGCACTGGCATTAACGGAACATGAAGATAACATGCGAAGTTGCCTTGCACCGTATTACCCCCAAGAACGCAGCGTTGAATCGAACAATCGTAATGTGACAACATCGATAACGCTGTTGTCGTTTGGTGATAGTTATGTGCCACGGTCACCGGAGGACGGATCAAATGCTTCGGCGCGTACCGTGACCCCGGACGCTCAACTCGGAGGCGCGCGCTCACGCAGCCGAGATGAAATCGCAGACTGCCGTTGGGATCACAGGTCGCCGGCGCCAGCAAAGTCCGCGGAAGTGCGACCGTTATCCACGAGCGATCCCCGTCCGTCGACGAGCTTCGATGTGAACGACGATTCACCGTTCCACAAGCTGCACAACGTCGTCAACCGAGCATCGCACCATTGAGACGGGCTTGGAGACTCCTTATGTGTCAGCGGGAGCGGCGGAGGCGCAAGCATTCGCGACTCTCTTCGCGCGGTGTCCGCTCCTGAGCGGAAGCTGTCTGGTGGGCCAGCAAGGTGAAGAGGAAACTTCTGGAACACTTGGATATGAATTTTGACTTGTGCAAGCTGGTGGTGGTGAAAACATTTATTAACAGAATTTCTTTGAAGAAGCTCCGGGTATGCGGAGGTTCTTGACTTGCGGTGGGGGGGCCCTCAGTGCTGGGCTCCGCTCGCAGCAGCCGCTCTACGGGTCCGGTCAATTAGACTCAGCTGATCATCCAGGTTCTCGCTGGCCAGCAGCTGTTCCCATCGCTCCGCTGTGGGATTTTGTATCGGGGGTAAGGCTGTAATGGCCACGTAACGTGGTACAGGGTGAGTAGAGTATGCAGTAGGATGCATTTTACTGAGGGTGTGCAAATTTGGAAACGTGCCGGTTTGAATTTGCCTCCAGCTGACCGATTCTTCTTTATTTAATGTTCGATGTGGTAGGGAGTAAGTTTGCCTGAGTCCTCTGTAATGGTTTAGGATGGCCGAGTAGTCGCAAGGGACGGGAACGGGCTCCTCAGATGCTGCTATCAACGCACTGCTTGCTGACACACTCTGCCCGAAATGCCGAAAAAGTTCTGTGGGCGTGAATTTTGAAACGAGGGTGGGTCTGGCAGTGAAAATGGCGCTGTCATGCATTAAATGTGGCAGCATATCCTCCCACCGGCCCTCTAAAAGGAAGGACGACTCCAGAATGTTTGACGTCAACATTCGCTCAATGCAAGCGATAAAAATCATTGTTAAGTGACAGACTGCTCTGATGTGGGCCATCATGAACGTTTCTCCCCGCGGCTTGCATCACAAAACCTACCAAGACGATTTGAAACGGTTATTCAAGCAGGCTGAGGTGGTTTCAGACGCCATATTTGCAGATGCGGTTAGTGCTGTCAAAAGAGTGTACAGAGAGATGGACATTGGTTTTTCTAACAATGCCACCGTTGTCTACGACGGTACCTGGATGACGCGTGGTCCTCAGTCGCATATCGGAGTTGGGTCAATAATTCAGTTCCACACAGGGCTTGTGCACGACAGAGTTGTCCTGTCCAATTTCTGCCTCGGGTGCTATCCAGGACCAGCACAGAACGACCCTGCGTATACCAGGTGGAGGCCGCACCATCAGTGCAAAAAAAACACGGACGTTGGATCTGGTCGCATGGAGGCGGAGGCCGTGCTGCAGCTTTTTGGCCGGTCATTGACGAAGAATGGTAGAAGGTACTGCAGTGTGGTTGCTGATGGCGACAGCCGAGTTTTGCAGGCGTTGTTTGTGGAGCAGCCCTACAGTTACATACAAATAACTAAAAATGACTGCATAAACTGTGTAAAGAAGAGGATGGGCACCGCCCTCCGCTATCTTGTCAGCAAAGCTAAGAAAGGGGAGCCACTAGGCGGAAAAGGAGGCCTTACGCAAGACCTCATCAAGACTTACAAACTACTATAGAATAGCCCTCCGCAACAACAGCAACGATTTTGTTGCGATGCACAATGCTCTAATGGCGACCTACTACCACGTCACGTCCACTGATGAGAGTCCCCACAATGAGCTTTGTCCACCTGGCCCTACCAGCAGGTGCAAGCACAGAGTTGCAGAGGCAAAAGGAGAAGCACAACCAGCCCATAAGTCCAACCTTTCAGGCAGAGTTGTCCAAACCCTGTTGCCGGTGTATCGACGCCTTGCAGATACACAGCTGTTTGAGCGGTGTAAAGGGGGGAAGACACAGAATGCAGCTGAAAGCTTGCATTCCGTGATTTGGTCACTACTATCCAAGGACCAATATGCCTCACTTTTTGCTGTAGAGGCAGTGGTAAGTGAGGCAGTATTAAAGTATAATTCAGGATGCCTACGGATGAACTCGGAAATGTGTGCCACATTGGGTGTACGTTCTGCTGCCATTGCTCTCGAGAGGTCTCAAGAAAAAGACCACCTGCGTCTCAAGAAAGCACGCAAAAGTGGACAAACCAAGAGACAGAGGTCCAAGAGGATGTGTCATGGCAGTGATGCTAAATACTATAACCCCGGGGCTTTTTATTGAAGTTGCAACGTTTTCAAAACATCTAAAGCCGTTTTCTCAGATGTGTATTTTTCTTCTCAACCACCTCACTCGTAGAAAGCATTGCACGACTATGGCTCGGCCGATTTTTATGTTCTTTGTTTCACTGTAACCCATGGACTGTGCTGTAATTCAACACAGTCAAGTAGAGAGGTGGGCGAGTTGGAACTGATGCATTCTTGAAACTGTTTCATGCTCTGTTGGAGTGGTCTATAGTATTCCCCTCTCCTGCGGCAATGTGTATATAGGCCAGTCAGGTAAATGCATAAACGAAAGACTCCGCCAACACAATAGCACCTTAAAGGGAGCGCCGACGTCACACCTTTGGACTCATTGTAGGGCGTGTGGATGTAAACCGTTCTTCGACAACACTGTCATCTTGCACAAGCATAGTGATCAAAGGGCACGTGAACTTGTGGAAGCGTACTTTAATAAAGATGCGAGAGATGAAGGCACAAACTTCATTAATGTACACTGCATCTTGTATAATAACCTCATCGTGACTCACGGTAACAAACGTCTTTTTTTAAATGTTATTACTGTTGTATTTCAAGAACGCAGGATCAGAGGGTGGAAGAGAAACTTTATTGAGCTGCTCATAGTTACAGAGCCTCAGTCAGTCAGTCAATGAACTTTATTTATAAATTGTCCTGAGGAGCCGATTCCCCTCGAGAGGGAGGGTCGCCTGCTGACCGCACCCACGTGGGCACAGGAAGAGCGAGCCCCTCCCGCCAAATTGCGGGCCCTCTGGACAGCCCGGATTTGGACCTCCCGGTCCGAGCTGGTGATTGCCGTCCTCCAGGCGTCCTCTGTGCTGAGATTCTCGCAATCGCGCAACGCCGTGCACTGCCAGAGCATGTGGGCTAACGTGTATCGTCTCTCGTCGCAATGAGGGCAGTGCGGCTTTATGCTGTCAATAAATTTGCAGTACACTAAAGGTGACAGGTAGGTACCCGTTTGCAGCATTCTTAAAGTGACTGACTGGGTCCTCGAGAGTTGCGGGTGCGGGAGTGGAAAGCTACGCCTGGCCAATTGATAATGTTAGCAAATCTCATTAAAGGTGAGGAGAGAATCAGGCTGCCGGATGCCATCCCCATATTTAGATGCCGATTGCCCGTCACGGTGGGACAGTTCGCGTGCGCGGGTATGCGCAAGCTCATTGGCATTGGGGATAACAGGATGGATGGACATCTTTGCCCATGTGGGCAGGAAACCAGGTGATGTTGCCGTCGATTTCTGTGCAATTTGGTATTTTGGTAAGAATACAGAGCCTCGAGCAGACTGCCCCGATGGAGGCGGGGTCCTCGAGGAGGAGGAGGGCCGTTAAGTCGCTTTCTGTTTACAATACATGGCGAGACCGGCGTCCCGGGGAAACACGCTGTCTGCCGCCGCCACATGCGTCAGCGAAGAGACCGGAGCTGGGAGGGGCTCTGTGTGTCACTCGACGACCCGCATAACACCCGCCGTGCGTGGCGAATATTCGCGGCAATACTACACCCCAGAACAGCTCGATACCCCGTCCTCTCCGTTGCGGTTGCCATGGGCATAACTGCCTCAGCCGTCGCCGAACTCATGGCGGACAATTTTGCACCACCCAGCCAGCAGCCACTCCAACGTGTGCGACTACCTGAGCTCCCCATCGGCAACAGGCCAGAACTATACGCGCCTCGACGCTTTTTCCCTACCGAGGGAATCCTCGTCGAGATTCGTGAATTATGCAACGCGGACTTCATCATCAGTGAGCTCGCCCTAGTTCTTGACCGGCGCTAAAGTCGCTCCGCACCCGGTGGAGACGGCGTCACCTATGAGGCTCTACGCAACCTGACTCAGAGCCAACTATCGCGACGTCTTGGCGCCTACAACCAAGTTTGGCAATCGGGACTCATCCCAGCTACATGGAAAGAGGCCCTTGTTATGCCCATACGCAAGAAGGGTAAGCCTGCCTCCTTGCCGTCCTCCTACCGCCCTGTCTCCCTCACGTCCTCCGTGGGAAAGACGATGGAGGCCATGGTGCTAAGGCGACTCAACTCGATCGCCGACGAACTCGACTACTTCGTCCTCACGTAAAGCGGTTTTCGTGCGAGCCGCTGCACTGCCGATGCACTCGCTGATGTGATTGCCTCCCTGGAACACGCCAAGGCCAACGACGAGGTTAGCTACCTTGTCCTTTGGACGTCAAATCCGCTTTTGACGGTGTTCCGCACGCATCCATCTTGGACGCACTCAGTGACCTCGGCGTGTGTGGCCGCATGTTGGAATACCTCACCGATTTTCTCAAAGGACGCTCCTTACGTCTGCGCATCGGAAACGTGAGCAGTGAACCCCGCCCCTTCGTTGCCGGCGTTCCACAAGGAAGTGTACTGAGCCCTTTTCTTTTAAAGACGATAGTCTTTCTTGGGGAACCTAAACGCAAAAATTTTTTGTCTGGCTTTCTGTTTGTCGGCACGTCACCCGATTCAGCCACCCGGCCAAAGTTGAGCCACTTGCTTACCGCCCACACATCTTGAACTGGTGCGGCTGTTCATACTTGTGAACGTTGTCGATCAAAAAGTAAATATTACGCATATCTGAGGCGCAACATTATTCGGTAAATATTAGGTGGTGTGTTCCTTTAATAGAAAATACATCGATACACAATTTTAAAGACCCTAGTTTCTTAAGCTGCGCTGAAAATGCGACTCCGCTGAAACTTGTCTTCCTCCGTGCCCTCTGCACAAGCTCATGTTGTGTTTCGGTTCGGTTCAGTATTGCATTGTACGAATGACAGGGGGCGCCGCTCTGGCATTCCTGTTTTACCCAGGCGACGTGTAAATAAGAGAGTTTGTGGAGAGTACTCGTTGAGTGCGGACGTTTCTTCTCCTTCGGCGCATCGCGCCAAACTGCGTGTTCGGGATGGCCGGCGTCCCCACCGGTCGCGTTGGTCACCGCCGGTGTTCGCCTGCCGCTGCGACGGGACTACCAGCCCGCAACACAGCACTCATATTTCCCGACGTATTGCCAGATGGCGTCCATATCTCACACATCGCCTCTTTTATCGTCTTTAGACGACATTTGCAGCGAAGCACGCAGATACGCGGCCAATTTTTTAAGACTTCCTGACTTCATCCCTAGCCGCACCCCCTGTGAGGTACGCACGGCTATTTACGCGGATGACATTGCCATCTTCGCCAGTGCTCCGAGAAACAAGCGTGCCGCTCTTTTCGACTCAGTCCAGTGCGCCATGAATGCCGTGGACGGATACATTTCGGGAGTTGGCCTCTCCCTCTTAGCCCCGAAAACCGAGGCTCTTCTCGTACACCCTTGTGCAACCGCACGATTCTATAGCTCCAAACTCTCACTTCGAGGCACCCTCGTCCCCTGGAGCACCAAAGTACGCTACCTCGGTGTCGTCATAGATGATCGTCTTTCCTGGCGACCAGCGGTCCGCGAGCTGCGCAACACGAACCGGAAAGTTCTCTGCGCGGCCCGCGGCCTCATTGCCCGAGGGCGTTGCTGCACGCCTAAGCTCGCCCTGCGTGTTTAGAACGGCGTTGCTACTGCCAGAGTCCTCTACGGCCTGCCTCTGTCCTCTCTCCGAAAGGGCCAGTGGGCCGAACTTGCGAACCTTCTACGGCCTCCCCAGTAGCACCCAAATTGGCCCCACACTTGCTGAAGCGGGGGAAATGCCCATCTCCCTTCGTGCGGCAAAAAAGTCTGTTGCGCTGTAGTGGAGTTCATGAGTTCTACCTCTAGCCACTTCGAATGCGTGTCCACGGCAAGGAGACATGATTTGCCATTTTTCTCTGCAAAATCTAAGTGTACTCTCTCCCACGCATTCTCACACCATCGCCACGGTTGCAATGGAGTGGGCTGACCGAACGAAACAACACTCTGGCAAATATCCCACTTTCCAGTGATTTCCTCAATACAGCGATCAATAGCAGGCCACCAGACCATTGATCTAGCGATTGCCTTCATCTTAGTGACATCGATCTGCTGTCCTTGCAGCAATTCAAGAACGTCACTTTGAAGTGAAGCGGGAATCGCAACGCTGTTATTCCACACTAAAGAACCCATGTGCACACTCATTTCTAACTTCCTTACAAAGTACGGCTTTAGCTCGTCAGAAACTGTTTGGCCAACGGCTCCATGTGAATTCACGTACAACGCGGAGGACTTCATCTGTGGCTGTCACTAGCTCAACCTCTTTAACTGTGACAGGAAGGTCTTGTATCGGTGTAAAATAAAAAATGATTTCAGACTCCTCAGTAGTTCCAGGCAGGGGAAGCCTCGAAAAACCATCAACGTTGCCAATCGTACGTCCTGCCTTATACGTGACCTGGTAACGGTAATTTGAGAGTACGTGTAACCAACGGTGCACTCGCGCAGAGCTTGCAGGACGCATAGGGTCAAACAGAGCGGTCAGTGGCCGGTGATCCGTGAAAATTTCGAACTTGCGACCATACACGTACTTGTGAAATTTCTTGATTCCAAAAATAATGGCAAGTCCCTCTTTCTCGATTTGTGCGTAATTGCGCTCAGTTGGGGTGATTGATCGTGACGCAAAGGCAACAGCTTTTTCATGACCTACAACCACATGAGACAGCACGGCCCCTAAGCCGTATGCAGACGCATCACATGTCAGACGCAAATTTTTTCTGACGTCATAAATCTGTAATAGCTGGTTATTACTTAGCATTTCTTTGCATTCTCTGCAACACTTGTGACACTGACTTCACCATTTCCGTGCTCCTTCTTTGCGTAGCAAGTTGTGTAATGGCTCAAGTAGAGTTGTCAGATTTGCCATGACTTCGCATAGACGTTAACGAGGCCAAGAAATGCTTTGAGCTGTGTAACATCCTTTGCCTCAGAAGCATGCATGATAGCTTCCACCTTCTCTGGTCAATTACGTATCCATTCTTGTCAATTACGTGTCCCAGATAGAACACTTTGCTTCGAAAGAACGAGCTTTTTTCTGCATTAACGCGGATGCCCCGATCCTGCAGCTCTGAAGCACTCTTTCGGTTCTTTCGTAGCACTCTTGCTTATCTTTTCCTGAAATAAGTACATCATCTATGTAGCATGCAGTGCCAGGAATTCCTGGTAAAATCTGGTCCATTACTGATTGGAACATCGCCGGAGCGCTTGGTGCTCCGCGCGGCAGTTTTTTAAATCTGAAAAGACCCAAATGCGTGTTCACTGTCAATAGCTCTTGGGCGCGTTCATCAAGTTGAAGTTGCAGGTAAGCCTTAGAGAGATCAAGAACTTTGAAATTTGCGCCTCCTACTACCGATGCAAAAAATGTCGTCCGGTAAAGGCAGTGGGTGCTGATCCACCTTTATACGCGGATTTGCAGTAATTCTGTAGTCCCCACATATCCTAACAGAATTGTCTTTCTTCGGCAATATCACAAGAGAGGTCGCCCATTCACTGTGCTTGACTCGATATACGATGTCAGCTCTCTCAAGGTCATGCAATTCTTTTTCAACTTGCTCCAACACGGCGTATGGAACTGGTCTAGCCTTACACAAAAGGGGTGACACATTCCCTTCCAGAACAATGCTCCCCACTGAAGCCCTTGATTTTACCGTATCCTTTTGCAAACACTTCATGGTACTTTTTCAAAAGAGAATTTTCTGTCTGAATGCTGTACACAGGTACGACTTCTGACCAATCTAACCTTATTTTCGACAACCAGTTACGCCCCAAAAGTGTTGGCATCCTCAAGCCCGATTCATGCATGTCTATTAGAAGCGGCAGCTCATGGCGCTGTGTGTGCCATAGCTCACCATCAACTTGCAACGGAAACCCTTCACATTTACAAGTGTTCCGTTGTACGTGACCAAGCGCACATCAGTTGCGTACCACTCAGCATCGGGAAAACATTTTCGAATAGCTTTCCGACATTAGAGACACTGCTGATCCTGTATAAGTTCTATTGTCACCTCTTTGCCATTTATGTGTAGCTTTACTACTAAAGGAGATGTCTGACCATCTCTCTGGTTATGCCCTACTGCCAACAGTTTCCCGGAGACTCCCATCGGGGACAGGGCGTAGCCAGAAATTTTTTTCGGGGGGGGGGGGTTCACCATACTTTATGTATGTTCGTGCGTGCGTTGTATGTGTGCGTGTATATATACGCAAGCACAACTGAAAAATTTCAGGGAGGGGGGGGGGGTTGAACCCCCCCAACCCCCCCCCCCCCCCTTGGCTACGTCCCCTGATCGTGGAGTCAGAACCGGCAAGGCGCCGTCGGAACCTGCCGGTACGCAAAGCCCAGGGATTGGCTGAAAAGCGCCAGCCAAGGAACGTCCGACGTTGGCTCTCGTGTGCGTTGTTAACAAGGACAATGACATGACGGCGGCTGCAATAGTACATAATTCACAGCCGCGCACAGATGTAAACGTGGAGAGGCCATGAGGTCTCTCCCTACGCACTCGCGTTGTTAAACAAGCACACTTTGTCGTTGCTTATATGTGTGTGGCTTTTTAGTTCCCAACAATTACTCCTTTACGATCAGTATTTCGCGCCGTGGTTGAGAATCTAATTCCCTACCTCGCGCCCCTCAGCTCGAAACCATGGTGTCGCCGATATTCTACGTCGTTTAAAGGTGTAGTGTATATATTATGTCAAGACAAACGTTAGGCATGTTCATGTCTATGTTATGGAAATATTTCTGCAAACACCAATGATTCAGTGAAGCATACATCGCTTCAGCACCTTACGTGAAAACATGCAACGTTCGCTCCTGAAGGGTATATATTCTTTGTGTGTGTGTGTGTGTGTGTGTGTGTGTGTGTGTGTGTGTGTGTGTGTGTGTGTGGTGTGTGTGTGTGTGTGTGGCTGTACTTATCAAATGACATCTTCGACAGGTATGCTGGGTACAAAGTCACATTTCGATGAGTAGCCCAGCTATTTGGGATGGCAGAAAGCACGCTCCAGGGAGTGGTGGCCAGGGTCGCGGACTCCTACATAGCTCCTACGTAGCTGTAGATACCGCGCACAGAAGGAGAAACGGCAGTCGAGTTTTTGCTTGAGGCGGTATGTAGGTATTCTGTGCATGGACGATTGTACAAGGGTCAGCATACGGTCAGCTCACGTAAGCAACGCTGACGCGCATCCTAGTTGCAGTATCTAAAGGTAAGAGCTCATCGCGGTTTATTAGCGGTCCGTAAAATTAAAAGAGGAGCGCTCGCCTCAAGCGTTATTTAGACAATAGATAGCGAGGCCCAGGCACACGGGATTGTCGCTGGCTTCACGCCGTCAGTTCAGCCGTGTGCGTGCAATATCCCATACCCATGATCTAAGCCACCAATGATTACTGTTCCCTCTTGTATTTTATTTCAGATAGCGAGATTCCCGAACGTCCTTGGGGAATCGACGGGACACCATTCGGACCCAGTGCCCTAACAGAACAGTCAAGGCCAGCTTCGTTGACAGGCACGACACCCCGACGTAAACTCTGCAGGGAATCTGCAATGCAGATAGATTATTTTGGATGTATTTTGCAGACCGTTGGGTCGTCGTCATGAGCGACGCAAACGTTTACGATTTATCTTTCCTGAGCGCGGAGCTGCACGTAATCTGCGAGGCTGGCCGCTTCCACATAATGGGCCTTCTTCATGAGGGTAGTCTGCGTATGCGCGGCGGCGGTGACGGCACGCGGGCCATGATTTTGGGGGTGACAGCGTGGCGACAGGAGCGAAATGAGCGCCACCTGGCGCGGCAGATTTGCAAATTTTCTCGAAAAATACCAGGCCTCCGAGAACGTCTGCCGGCACGCGGCGGGCAACTTCGGAGGTCGTGGACCGCCAGTTTCGATTTTTAGCGATCCCCTCCAGAGGCACTGCTCAGACCTGGTCGAAAAATGCCTGTAGCAGACGCGGCGTACCCACTGCGTGTATACATCATGACGCCGTACCGCGACCATGGACATATGATCACTGAGGAAAAGAGATTTAGCTACAGTCTGAGCCGAAAGCGCGTGCGCGTCGAGAACGCCTTTGGAGTTCTGAAGAACAGGATTCGGTAGCTTTTGTTGCTCGTGTTTCACACACCAGAGTGGTTAAGAAAATTCATTCTTGCATGCTGCGTGCTGCCAAACATATGTATAATTAATGGGGAACACGATATGGATGACAGCTCCCGAGAGGACGCGCAAGACACGCAAGAGAGGACCGCCACAGCTCGGTTTCTGAGGCAACTCCGGGAAGCAAAAAGGCGTGCCTTGGCCGATCTTTTAACTGAAAATCACGTACGTTGTTCATTATAGGAGACCTTAGCGCCATGTTTAATGCGCGAGTATAGTGAACTAATGGGCGAGTGAAGGTTCAATAAATGCTGGCTTTTCTTCCTGAAGAGTTTCGGTGCTCAAGAAACCAGTAGAAAACGAACGCCACAGACAAGGCACACGTCATGACACCGTAATCGCGATCTGCTAGCCGATGTGAAAACGCGTGTAAGTTGATACGTTCTTTGCGTTGAAGTTGCAACGAGGGGGACGCAGCTAGACGAACACATGAAAAAAATTATTATTGCGTTGGTCGTCAACGAGCAACAAAATAGACTATTTTATGTTTCTTGACTACTTACAATCTCTCGCTCCTGTCAATACATGTAATATTTTTCGGAAAACAACTGCCTGATGAGAGCCAACTTTTCTTGACGTCTTTGCTCCCTAGCCACCTCCCTTTCCTAGTGGATGATCCACAGAACTTTGGCGAGCGACTGAGATGTTTTCGGTCGCTTTGAAGCTGACGGTGAAGCTGCGACGTCGCTCTCTTTAGCAGCACCCGACCCATGGTCAGCAGCAGACTCTTGTCCGTTCGCTTGGCCAGAAAAGACACTGGGTTGGCTCAAAGGAGGCGGTTTCCGCTCTACTTGCCCGATACCTCTCATTACTTTATGGGATACGCTGTAATCTACGGTGGCGAGCTTGCTCATTTCGTCGGCGTAGGGGATTTCTGTAGAGCTAACCTCAGACTGCCTGTTATGCTTTCAGGGGTATTGTTATAGCGTTTCTTCGCAGTCTTGAAGCGGTTATCGCACTGCATTGGGGTCCCCGCGATGCCGGTTTGCTGTTTTAGCTGGGTACCTAGTCATACGGGGATCCCAGGCAATAAAACGGCCGGTGAATGTGCCTCTCTAGCGGCGCAGAAACCAGTTACACGAATAAGCATTCCTTCTTTAAACGATAACCAGCGAGCAATCCGGTTGGCTCTGCAGTCGAAGTGGCAACAGCAATGGGATAACGGTATGAATAACAAGCTCAATCTTGTCAAACCCCTAATTAGCGAATGGAAAACCTCCAGTCATCAAGAACGCTATATCAGGTTATATTACGTCGACACCGAATAGGGCACACGCATCTCACACACAACTACCTCCTTAGGAAGGAACAACAACCAACATGCGGAAAATGCCAGGAACCATTAACAATCGTACATATTCCAATTACATGTCCCTATATTGTAAACACAAAGACGCAGATATTTTGGCAAGTTATACAAGCGTCACGTACCCCTGCACGCCAGTATAATCCTCGGAGAAGACCCACTTGTTCCATTGCGTAATCTTTTCAGTTTGCTACGGGCAACTGGCTTTTTAGATAAACTGTGAAATCGTCTAACCCAAGCTATTCAGTACGAAATGACTTGTGGCTGGCGCAGCGTAGCCTGAGATGCTTTTGCGCCATTAAACCCCAACCAACCAACCCAACCAACCAACCAACCAATTAACCAGATATCGCCACCCTTGAAGATAAAATTCTTTAACATATGAGGGGGGTTATCTTCAAGAGTTGCACCTCAGAAACCACGAGCAACACTCACTACTACTGGTAGAGGTCATTCATCGCCTGAAGCTTCCAGATAAGAAACCCATCCGAGTATTCCTCACGGGGCCAGCGGGATGCGGCAAGACATTTAGTGTTAATCTCTTGAAGGATACCAAAGCCCAGGTTCCGCAAGCGAGGTTTATGTCGCTATGACAACAATGGAGAAGGCCGCCAATGCTATCGGGCGCGTCACCGCGCACTCGGCGTTCAAGACAACCATGAAGAAGGATGATGAAGGCTTCCGTCACAGCGATCTAAATACCTACCGATATGTCTTTAGGGACGTCAAGGCAATATTAGTGGACGAGGTCAGCACGGTTGGCTCCGAGGTGCTGGTCGAAGTCGACGACAGGCTGCGTCATATCACGCAGAACTTTCACGAACCCTTCGGAGGCCTCCACGTCTACATGTGTGGTGACCTCCGCAATTGCCTCCCATCAAGGCCACTGAGGTGTACAGGCGCAGCGCGAGACAAGTGAGAGAACTGAAAGCGGAACATGCCTGGAAGACTCCCGAGTACCATCCGCTCGTCCGCGTTATCCGCCAAAACGATGCAGTCTTCTCGTCATTTCTTACGAGATTGGGCGATGGCCTCATGTTGAGCGAGGATGACGTCAGGATGATTGAGAGCCGCTTTGTGATACTCGAGGAAGCCACCGCAAAGTGCCCTAACGGCATCAGGCTCTACAGCAACGCGGATGTTGACCGCTACAACGCCCATTGCCTCGAGGATGCGGACGACGTTTTATGCCATCCCGCCTGCAATAAGGTCACTGGCTACAAGAATGAGCAAGCGTATAGAGATACCCTGTCAAAGATGGCCAAGATGAACACAAACGACATGGGGGTCCTTCCAGTCTCAATTTGTCTGCGCGTCGGCAAGCCGTATATGATCATGGCCAACATCGACGTCAGCGACGGCCTCGTTAATGGAAATATGGGCACCTTAAGGTGCATCTAGCATGACAAACACGTCAACCTCGTGCGCCTGTGGCTGGAGTTTCCAACATCTGCAGTAGGCATCCTCGCTCGACATGGGATGAAACACGTCACGGCCGCAAACCCCTCCATAGAATCGCAATGGGCGCCAGTGCGACTGCGAACCACCACCACCACGATCTACGCATGGCAAAGCATCTGCTGCAAGAAGACGCAGTTTCCCCTCGCGCAAGCCAATGCGATAACTATACACAAGTCGCAAGGGCTACGTACGCCGAGATAGTCTACGAATACGACAGGCGCCATCCCCTGAGGCTGGTTTACGTGGCACAGTCCAGGGTTACCAGCCTACACGGCTTATACCTCACCAATGCAAAGTGTGATATCAGGTTTCATCACCTGCATGGCCCCATCGATAGAAAACTTGCCGATGAAGTGGCCCGGCTAGCAAAAAGGCGCCTGGATACTGTCCTGGACCATACTGATGCCTTTGTGCGGCGCCCCAATCACAGGAAACATCTCATGCTCGCAGCTCTCCACATCCAGTATCTGCAAGCGCACGTGCAGGACTTTGAAGAAGACGCTGCGCTCAAACTTGCGTGCTGGTCGTTTCTGAAAGTTGGAGTGATGCTCCGATTTCCATATGGGGGATTCCAGTCTGTCGTCCACAGCAGGCGGCCTCATTACAGATGTGTCCGCGTGGCCATCTATAAAAACACGGCGATGTGCAACTTCCATTGGCGCCGAAGCGCTGCTCCAACCTCCAGACGACAAAAACACAGACTCAAGCAGCCGAATCGGCGACGTCTGTGTTGCGCACATAAATTACCACGACAGCGACACTGCGCTCGACGCCATTTACCTGAGTCCCAGAGAAAAAAGGAGTCTTTGAAAAGAAGCTTCTTTTCTAAGTTTCTTTTCTTTTCTAAGCTTTGAAAAGCTTCTTTTCTAAGTTCCTTCGCGATTACGCCAAAACCGGGGCTACTCCTCGATGCAATATCTCTGCTGAGAGGAGCATGCCGCTCATCAGTGCCGGTGACTTCAATGTGGATGTGTCAAAACCCAACAACGCCTGGTTCACACAGTATATGAAAGACGTTTTCGATGAGCACAGGGCCTCCCATGACCCTGTTGCCACGACGAGGACCGGAGGTGTCATTGATCATTTCTTCAGAAGAGACATCTGCGATTTCCAGCAGGTTATTTATACGCCATACTTCAGTGTACATAGGCCCCTCATCGCCGCAATAACGGACGCATCTGATAACTCCTCTTCTGCAGCTGGTGCTGACTGTTCACATTGATGGTGCCCTGGTTAACAATGTTTCAACACCCTGTTCCACAAATGGACGCGTATTCGTAATGTGTGTGTGCGTTCACCGCTATCACGGGCTAATACAAGAACAACATATCAGCCTACCATTGCTGGTGCTCGTCATGCAAACGTTAGCGGGGCATCGTTACGCAACAATGACCAACCAGTTCAACACCCTTGCATCTTTTCTAGAATTGTGAGTCCACATTACATTTCTACACATGTCTATTGTGTACTACATTCGTGCACCTACGTTATGCTGAAAATAAAAGAGTGACAAAGCAAAGTTCCTGATGCATGCTTCGAATATCGCTGATTCCCGGTGTACGTGGAATATGCCAATTTTTCACACTTTCTTACACAACATTTAAGGTTATTTTCAAGCTTGCCCTGGATTTCTACTATCAGACGTCACAAGATTATCTCGCGAACATGGAATTGACATTACCTTACATGTGCGAAAAATTGCTGCGCTAACTCCAGGCGGTTAAAAGAACATTTAAGGTGCGAAACTGAGGTAATGTTTTCGCGGTAATTATTTTCTTATCATGTCACCATTCCGGACTAACGAAACGCAACTGCCTTCAAGAACTCTTTATGAACTCTATTATATGCTCACGTCGTGATGGTGAAAAAAAACGCAACCAGGATATTAAATATGAAATACTTCATTGGGCATACTTGTGCCCTGGAAACGAAAAGTCATGTTGCAAGCAATACATGTTGTGCACTCATAGCGGTAATCACAGTAGTCGGCCGGCGGTAATGTGAGCAGCGGTAAGACGCGCCGGCATTTATAGACTCTCACCAGTGAACAGCCGGCGCCACAGAGCAGTACTACTAGCGCCAATGTGTGACAGGAGTTGGAAACTGCGGGTCTGCCACAGAGTGGCGCGGCGTATTTGAATGCAGCTGCCTGCATTGTTTCGGTTGCCGCGAGTTGTCCAATATAGTTTTTTTTTTCGCTTGAAACCCGTGCAGCACTTGGACGTGTATTTCCATCAGTCTGTGCTGCGCAAAGGCGAGAAGTTGTAAGATGCCGGACACGTTTATGACGTGAAGGAGACGGACGGCGTTCTTGTAAGAGCGCGATGTCATTCTCAACAAGGGAAACAACTATACGGCGTCTCTTTGCGGGTAATTACAGCACGCTTCCATTTCAATCCAAAAGAAAACATTTGCCGTTTTTTCGCGCCTTGGTGAAATGACTTCGCTTCCATTTGTTAGACAGTGCCGTTGCATAAGATTAGCGGTCGCAGCCGTGTAGGCGACTGCGCCACACCGGCTTCTTCGCGGGATGGCGAAGGAATGAAATACGACTGTGTTCTGTGATTCAAACGGAATCACCTGAACTCACCCAAAATCGCGCACTTACCACCCTGCATTGGAGCTCTGGCATGCTGTTCGCTCAATGCAAAAAAAAAAAAAAAGTCATGCATGCGCGAAAGCTGAGAAATCACCCGCGGGCGCAGATTGCCGCGTTTGAACCCCCCCCCCCCTTTATTAGGACTGTACACAAGGTACTTAAATCTCAGCGACTGTGACGATTAATATATACATCGTACTGCACTGTATGCACTAGGGGGGTATTTCGCATGTCGTAAAAATGGATTAAGTGATTAAGTCTCCAGTGAAAAATATATGGGCGGTCGCTCTGTATGCATACTTGCGTAATTTATCTGATTTCGCGATCAGCAGCGAAATTGTTTTGCGTTACTGTGATTACAGCTGCACGAGGCCGACCGCTATGTCCTCGAAAGCGCATGCGACTGCATGTGCTTTGGTTCGCTAAGAACTGCATCGCATTTAATGAGCAAGCCGACCTCTAGGGTTTGAAATGGTGAGGATTTCATAGCGAACCAAAGGCACCTTGACCGTTGCATCTGTCTAGCCTACGTGTTGGCGCTCTCGTGGTCGTATCCTTAGCTTGGTACATGCCGAAATTGGCATATATGAGGACGTCAATGTATGGCGAAGACGACTCGCAAGTCATGACATGTATAAGCTGACTTCCCTGTGCGTACGTCATGAAATCATTTCCACCAGTAACGTGAGGTACATACCTGCACACTTGGCCCCATAGTGTGCGGGTATGTGCCACAGGCGATTGTATATCCACAGCAACCGACACTGGAAATATTAACCCTACAGTGTGAAGAAGCCCGCTTCACAGAGAATGCGGTGCCGGGATCGGCAGTGTTGTCGATGGGTTAAATACCGCGATTGAAACAAACAACAAATTTCACGGTTGGAGCTGGGATTGAACCCAGGCATTCTACATGGCGGTCAGACATTCTACCACAGAACCACGCGAGTGCTCCAAACTGTTTCGGAAAAGGGCCCTCGCCTCATGTCAGGAGAAAGCCTATTCGGGTTGCAGTGTCGGCCATCTGCTGTCATCTCAATGTCACTAACCTTACATATCTATAGGGCTCCGTGTTTTCGGCTAAACCCAAGAAATCCAATAAACACTCGCCGGTAAAATTTTGCACTATTAGGATTTATCCGATAAACGCCGATTTTAACGACCAATATGAACCTGCTCCGTTCTTTATCGAAAGGGCATGTTCAAAGCGGTGATGGATACATCAGCCTGTTAGTCCAATAGAAACTTCACTTCAGCGGTATCGTGAACCGCATTCATCGCACATTCAGAAAGGTTGTGTCAAGCACGGAGGCAGGGACGTCAGCGTATGTGCGGCCTCCGAGAGCGTGAGACATCTTGATATACGGACCTCGTAAAGTATGCTTGCGTCTATTACAATAAGCCTTCAGGTTTTAACACACACATACGCAGATGTGTTGCATTCAAGTATTTGCACTTTTGTGCGGATGTGTTTGTGCGTTGAAACTTGCCAGACAACTAAAATACGCTTCGAGTGTTCTGGTGTCCTCGTGTTCAGATACCATATCCAAGATATTGGAGTATTTCGAATTACGGAAAATTAAACTCCGAATTTCCGATTTATGGGAAATAAACTCTGATACACGCAGAATTTCTGCCAGGAAAGTAAACTCCGAAAAACCCCCTCCCAACTTCAATAAAAATAAACTCCGAAAACACGGAGCCACTAGTTCGAATGCAAGACCAACAATTCCGACAGTCTGTCCTACTGCAGTTTATATTTTCCAGTACCTTCACGGGATCTTCGACACACCAACAGACATCTCCACGCACACACCATATCTTGAAGATGCTAACGCCTTCTTAGCTGACTATGTGAATTCCTTCATTCCACGAAGACTAGTTGAATTGAATAACCTGCCATCACAAATCGCTACTTAAACCGATTTCGCAACTTTTGATGAACATTTAGGCAACATTTTTGCGTAAATATGTACTCTTAACGTATCTTCTTTGGTTACTAAGTATAGATTTTTTGTCCAGTTCATTTGTTAAGAATTTGCGTGCACACTGTAGCAGGTGTGGAAGCATGACGTGGGTTTACTTCTTGTCATGCATATTTTATCCATCTAGTTCCCCTAATTTTTGTTTTTTTTTGTCAAATAATATTTTTTGTTGTGCAATTTATTACTTGCCTAACGTACTTCTGCTCTGCTCTATTTGTGTTCTTGGCTAGATTTCCCATTTTTTTAGAATTTTTCCAATTTATAATGCACAAAGCTGTGCAGGGCTAGTTGCAACCAGGAGCAGACCTTGGGTCACATCTTGCAGATGTGACCACCGCACCCATCACACGAGGATACAGACACATGACGCTATCTTCAGATGTGCCGCCAAGCGGTGCCGCGAATTGGGCTTTGAAGCCTTAGAAGAGCCGAACTACCGCACTAGGCTGGGCAAGAGAATTCCTGACTTGGACCTAAAGAGGGATGGCCAGGCTCTTGTGCTTGATGCGAAGGCGGTGGTGGACGCGTACGACTATCCGATGCCCACATAACGAAAACTTTCAAGTACATGCACCAGGACCTTTGTGCCCTAGTTTCGCGGGACGTCCTTCTACGCTCACAGTATCGTACCGTTTGGTGTGGGCTAAGGAAAGTGTAGACACACTAAGAGACATGGGGTTTCTTTCTAATAATTTCGAGATATTAACAATCCGTTGTCTCCAGGGGAGCTGGCGTTGATTCGCCGTCCACCAGCGCGTGACCATCGCTGTGAGCGGGCGACGCAAGGGGGCGGGCGGCACACCATCACACCAACAATTAACTGGTCTTACTGCCTCATCAGTATTAAGCTCTATCCGATACGATGAAGATTTTTTGTTTTTTTAGTGACAAACTTTTGTCCTCGAATTTTTTAATTGCCTAACGTACTTTCTACTCTGCTTTTGGCTAGATTTCGCAATTTTGTACGACTTTTCCATTTCTCTAACGGACAAAGCTCGCAGTTTTCGTGCATCTATTCCCCCTATGTAATATAATATTTTCGGGGCCTTTAGCGGCATAACAAAAGAAATAAAAATTACAATGTAAATAATTCTCATCTATGCATTGTCTCAGCTGCACGGTAAGCCAAAAAAATCGCTCGCTCCTCGTGTTCTGGTTGTCTGAATATGCGATGCCAAATAGAGTATTCCAAATGCTCACGCGTGCACTCATTCCTCCGCGTGGTTCGGACCTTCCGGCGACTTAACTCGCCGAGAGGAGGTTGCGCTCAGGAGGATTCGTGTGGGCCGCCGCGTTGACTCCTGCCATCCGGGCTGCATGGACATCCGGTGCACAGCCTCCCCCAACGACATGCCCCTTCTGCGTTGCTCCAGCCACAGAGGCAACGATCGATCACCTACTTGGGACCTGTCCGGGCCTTCACAAGGCTCGCACCCGCCACCTACGAGGCCTTGACTACCGCCCCGGTCGACCACCCGACTTAACGCGCTGGACGCACGGGCCGTTGCATCGACCGCTCCTGGCCTTTATCAGCGAATCTGAACTCTTTCCTTTTATTTAACTTATGCCGTAGGGCATACTGGCGCCAATAAAAAAAAATATTGTACTCACTCAGTGGAGCACACCACCAACGCATCTCTTGCGTATTCTGCACTGAAACTGGTGCAGCCATTGTGATGCCTGCTACGCATGCCAATATGAGTTCAGGAAGCATTGCGGTTGAAACGCAGGCCACTGCGGGGATACACCGGCGGCGACCACCTTGTTTTGCTTCACTACAGCCGACTGCACGCGCGTGACCTGTCTGAGGGACACACGATGAGAATCGAGCGCCATTATTTGCCTCCAAGGCGACCTACAACGCTACAATTGATATCGCGTTTTTATATTCAGCTGCGATGGCTGTAAATAGACGATGGCAGCAGAACACGCTTTTCTGTTCGCACATAGGGGAGGGCAAAAATGTGATATGCTGGTGTGCTCGGAAGATTGATGGTTCCTCGTAAGCTTGGCACGAAGCAAAAGAACAAAGCGAAATGTAGCACTTAAGAATTAAGAAAAAAATGCGAGCCATGAATATTGTCGCACCTCCGATCAATTCGGCGTTAGAGTAAGCCCATAATGTTGCCTTTTTACCAGAGAAAGGCCTCGGTTGTCCTAACGTTTCCTGAAAAGTATGGCAATCACTAGGCCCACTAGGTCAGAGATTGTTTCTTCCTATCCAAGTTTCAGTGACCAACGCCGGCAGTTTTAACGCGACAGCTAAAAGAGCTCGTTTTGCAGAATTTTCGGTGTCGCGCCGCATTCATCTATGGATGCGGCGCGTCGGCGTCTTTTGATGCTTCTTTTTTCGTCGTTCGCGCTTCTTGGGCGGGCGGCTCGCGCCGTTCTATCTTGCTGCTGAAGCGGCCGCGCGCGAGCTTTACCAACGCGCTCGTTTGTGACGAGAGACCATGACAAAATATTGGCGAGCCTGCCAGGATAGATTATCCTACCCATTTGGTCTCTCACAGCGCGGGAGCATGGATTTTGAGAAATTGTTGGGAATAGCGACTGCGCTGGGACTCAGCCGGGAGGAGTCGCTTACCTTGTTTGAACGCGCGGAAAAGTAGGCTCGCGAGGCGCGTGAAGCTGAGAAAGAGGTTCTGCTCTTAAAGTTTCGGCTGGCAGATGCCTCTATTCGCAGAGATGATGGCAGTCGATGGTCGGTTTCTTTTGAAAGGGAGTTCCCGAGAGCTACGAGCATTTGTCTATGGATATTAATGGCTCCATTTGATGATAAGAGAGATGAATGATCTAGATGCCTGCCTGCACCGGTTTGGAAGTATCGCTTTGGGACAACATTGGTATAGAAGGGAATGAGCGACAGCACATTAGTCTCTGTTTAGTAGGCAAAGCCTTGAGTGTATTTGGGAGATGGCCGCCTCCCTAGTCAATGGACTATGATAAAGTGAAGAAAGCACTGCTTCAGCGGTTTCAGACTGACTGCTGAAGGCTTCCGCGAAAGATTTCGGAAATGTAAGCCCGAAGACGGCGAAACGGGAAAACAGTTTGTGGGCTGCTTGTCTACATACTTTGACAGGTAGATGTAGATGGCTGATACTCCCAAAACTTACGGGAGCCTGTGCTTGTCTACGTCGTTAGAGAACAATTCTTTACTGTCACCCAAAGCTGTGCGTGTTTCTAAAGGAAAGGAAGCTGGGATCACTCGATCAGGTAGCCGATTAGTTCGACCGATACATGGAAGCTCAGGCAATTGAAATTTAGGAATATGGATAAAGAGATGATCAGAAGAGAGGAGACACGAATTTGGAGCCCCGAAATAAGGAGCATAGAACGCAGAAGATGCAGCAACGGTGCTGCCTCTCTAATCGCCTCGGCCATCAAGCCCGTAACTGTCTAGTGGAATGCGGTGTACAACGGGAAAGAAGTTACTGCCAGGCGTGTAATATGAGAGGTCACAAGACTGAGGAAAGTCGACGGAAACCGCGAGATCAAGTAGCAGAGATATTAGCTCATACAGAAGCAGACAAAGATGACACAAAGGAAAGAGAGGTACCGAATATAGTAAGTGCAGCTGTGGCCACAGTTGGCCTTGAGAATGTCAGCATTCCGGTTGTCAAAGGGTCAGTGAACGAGAAAAGTGCATCGGTACTTCGAGACCCCGGTGCTGGAACGGTGCTGGTTAGACGAAGTTTGGTGAACTACAGGGAGCTAACAGGAAAAACATCACGAGTGGTGCTGGCAGATGGGTCAAACAGATATTTGTCGGAGGCTAGAATAATGTTATACACTCCGTATTTCACAGGACGTCGAACTGCCCTGTGTGTAAGAGAGCCCTTGTATGATGTGGTGTTCGGTAATGTGAAAGGCGTAAGAGCAGTTCCAGACCCAGTGGCACACTGGAAAGATGTAGGACCAGCGGTGAACACCGTCTGCCCCCAACACTGGATGAGTTAGCATCCCCCACAGCTGGGCTAGGGAAGCAGCAACGAACATGATGAGGCCACTGAAGATGCAGAAACGTAGGCTTGCGAGATAGGCCAACGAAGGAAGGAACGGGAGCAGGTCGTGACCTGCGTAGTGAATAAGGCGTGGTTTATCAGAAAGTTCCTTGCTCACAAGGGAGAGGGTGCATACTATTGATGGTGCCGGCAAGGTAGTAGGATAGTCTGTCTTGGAACATTTCATTGCGAAGGGGCATAAGGAGTGAGCGCGAACGGTGACGGCGTTAACTAAAGTAGTGTTCTGGCAGGCTTCTTTCTTGCGAAGAGATGTTAAAAGTTTGTTGGAGGGTGGCTGCAACGTAGACGGGCAAGCGAAAAAGACAACATTGCGCTAACGATCACAGGGTGAGAAGGATAGCCTGCTGGATCCTTTGGATCCATAACGAAGGTGATAAGTGTATCAGTTCGCCTTCTCTTCTACTCTCGGAGAGAGAAATAAACTTCTTAAAAGAAAGATTCTGAGTGTGATTAGCGAGTGTTGTGCGTATGTTCATTTTGAGAATGTATAAAAGGCTGGTTTTTCTTGAAATAAACATTCAGTTGGCGGTCAGCGCTTGTCCCGTGGTCTTCGTTCCTTTGTCGTCCTTGTTCCATTCGCGCTGTTACTTTCTTTGTTCTAATTATGAACCAACTAGCCCTCATCAAGTTGTTACTACTGCTTGTATGTTCGAGTACTTTCTTCGTGCAGTTTCCCAACACGAAAGTTTCGAGATAGCAAACTGTCGAATATGCTGAGTAGTCGGCATAGTGACTTCTCTATTGTAAGCGAGTGTGTTTAGGACTTCGCCTTACTGTTATAACATTTCGCGGTATTGCTACAGTAGACACAGTGCTTTTATATCACTTGTGAAGTGTTGAACCATACATGTACCGTTTAGTGAAATAGTCGTGATGAGTGCTGAAGTGATTGTGATAGTGGTGTGATGTGAGTGCGCCGGTGAAGTGCATCAAGAGAACGTGTATATGACACACATTGACGACGGAAGGCCCTGGGACGCCAGGAGCAGTTTTTTATGCCGAAAAACTCGCCAAAAGGAGGGCATGCCATTGTCAGGAGTTTGTCGACTTGTGGGAGAAGAGTGAGAAGAAATGAGAGAAAAGACGGATATCAAACGAAAGAAATATGGAATAAACAAATACGAAGACTGTACACTGAAAGAGAATTGAAAAAAAAAACGCAGAGAAGAAGAGGGAGAAAAACGGGCACGAAAGGCGACGTGGCCGGCGAGGAGCAGGAGAGAAGGCAGAGCGCGCTTGGAACGGGAAGAGGCGCGGACGAGCGGTGGTGGTGGCAAGGCGGTCGCCTGAGGTCCGCCAGGAGAGCCCCTGGAAAAGTGCCCCAGCATTTGCAGCAACGTACTGTGACCTGAGAGGCGTGGCCAGGAAGGTGACCAGCTCACACCAGCGAGACCCTTCTCCTGAGGACGCGCAGATGTTCTGCGGCTATGCCCCGTGGATCGCGCACCAGATGACGAGCGGTACAGTCGCTGCAAGTACCTGACGCGGCGGTGACCGGCAACTACGGGTATCCGACGGTGCAGCATACGGTCGTGCTCCGGCGAAGCAACGCACTTCGCAGCACCGGAGCCCCACCTCAAGGACATCAACCAGTGACGAAACTGTAAATATTTTTTTTTAGTTTTGGGATAGTGTGGACAAGGGATCTTTGTTTATATAGTCGGGCTTTTGTTTTTTCACTACTCCTTGTGTATCAAGTTTAGTTGTTTTTCGCATAAAGAATTTTTCGTTGTCTTCAGTGTTCCTGTGTTGTGTTTTGCCATCTAGAGACAATGACACAGACACGACACGTATGTCCAAAGTCCAGAAACAAAACTTCCCGCTCAAATCAAGCGTTCGCACCTCCGGGCACCTCGTAGTTGGCGTAGGTTCTCTAACGCTTCAGCTCGCCCCCGTCGCTTCGCGGCCATTTGTTGGGCTAACTGTTGCCTTCATTTTAGTGGACCCAGTGGTGGATAGTGGGATTTACCCCACTTTCTGGTGGCACATACCCGTTTATGATTACAGTTTGTGATGATGTGAATTGTGGCTGCGACGAAGCGAAGAGGAAACGGCAGTTCTTCTCTTCGCTATGTGCCTCTGACGAGGAGGAAGACGAAGAGCGAGCGCGGCGTGCAGCTTGGACAGAAGGAGCGTGACACGATCGACGGCGGCTGGTTGATCGGCGGTTCGGGTCGCGACGTTCTTTAACCAGACGTCCTGTAGCCATGCGGACCTGGTTAGCCTGATGTCCCGCTGTGAACTGCTTCCCCTCGGCCGGGTGTCCTGCAGCTATGCAGACCTGAGGGGTGTACCGGACGTGAGGAAGTGTGGCCTGGGTGTTCGTGCCCTGGCAAAAGAGGCGCAACCGCCTGCTGTCGAGGTGACACGAGGTTCCCGCAGTTCGTGCCTGCGATCGGCGACTGAGTTGTACTGCAGTGGCCTGGTGTCCTGCCGGCCTCCAGTTCTACCCACTACCCCTCAGAGCCTGGTCAGGTCATACTGAGACGCTGGACTTCAGACTGCCTCGTGGAGCGTCTACGACGACAACCCTCACCGCATCAACTACGTAACGGCGAGTAGGACAGTTCATGCGTGTCTAGGCGCATAGGACTGCTACCTCGCAGTGTGATTATCAGCGTTGTCTTGTTTGTAGGGCGTTCAACTTATGTGTTGTAATATAGTCTGTGTGTGTGTAAAAACAACTGACTGCCGTGTCAATTCATACGGATCCTGGGCCCACATTCATTCTGTTATCACATAGTTGTTTGGTTTGGCGGACCATGAACGATTTATTAAACAACTTTCCTGTTAAAACAGCGTATTCGCTATATTTGCAGGGTTCAGAAGAAACTGACTTTGGGTATAATGCAGAGCAGCCCCCTGCATCAGTGGACACACCAGGCTGCGGATCTCCTAATCCATGCCTGAAGTACAAAGACAGTGATGGAGCCATAGAGATTGACCCCACTCCCCCTGACTTGAGATCCACTAAGCAAGCCGAAAGTACAATTGAATCTGAAGAGAAACACTGCGTGACCTGCTAGGCTGAGCCTGAAGTTGAAAGCTCCAGTGCGCAGTGGGAAGACCCATGGGAGGCTATTGAAACGGACCGCTCATATTATGCACCTGTCACACGAACCAGGTCCATGGAAACACAGACAGGAACAAACCTAGGAAAAACACTGTCTGAGGACCGAACAGAGCCTGCATGCAATATTCACACTGGGCTTAGCTGTGACGGTTTTTGGAAACTGGTGGCCACAGTGTCTCTAGCGGGACCTAACAAGATTGTGATCACCACAGTAGACCAGGCCCTCCTAAAGTTTATGAGGCTGCGTCTAGGGCTGCTGTACTTTAATCTTGCCATGAGATTTGGCATATGAGTATCCCAGGCTGGAAAAGTTTTGCGTGAAATGGTTGATGTGTTGTACCGCATCATGCCCATAGAACCCATTCGTGCTACCATGCCACAGCCCTTGAGAGCAGCTGGATAAGTCGACACAACATGCATCATAGATTGCACAGAGGTACCTATATCCAGCGACCAAAGAGAAGTTATGCTAGAGGGCAAACTTACAGTTCATGGGGAAACACAATCAAGCTTCTGGTGGCAGTTACCCCTACCGGATTTGTAATGTTCGTCTCTTATGGCTATGGTGGGCGGGCATCCAATAATTTCATTTTCGAGGACTCCACTTTCATGGATGACTTGTTGTCAAACCAAGTAGTCTTGGCAGACAGGGGTTTTGCTCTAACCAACAAAATGAAAAAAAAAGAAAGGCAGATCCCACGTGTTGTGGGAATCGGTTTCATGCGAAGCAGTCAGCGCGTACTTCTATGCTGCATTTTAACGCCAAGCGCTACGAGGTGGATCGACGTGTTTTTGTAAGTGTAGCTGTGTGCACATTGTGGGCTTGCCAGGCATGTCGACAACGACAACACTGGCGTTCAAAGGGAAACTTACAATGCGACGTAACGTCAGCCTTCACGTTACAGTACATACTTCAGTATTATCGAAACTAAGTGCACTTTATGGTGCAATGATGCCAATATCACACGCAACTTTCGGTAATGTACTTCTCCATGGTCGAGCAGTGCTTCAATACAGCTTGCTGAATCACAGGAATACAAATGTTATGCTTATTAGACTGCTATAAAAGCGGAGCCAACACTGGACCCACCGACGTTAATCTCATATGACGCTTGTATCGTCGGAGTACATATATAGTGTTTATTGCGTTCTTGCAAAATTAGATAGCCAGCACCACAACCACAACATACATTTTTATATTAGAATTTATATTAGAGAAATTTGAATGTGGGGAAATGGCACTGGGTATATTCTTAGATTTTTCAAAGGCATTCGACCTTGTTATCCATAGCATTATGTTGAGCAAGCTGGAATCTTATGGCATTAGAGGCATAGCACACACTTTAATTTCCTCATATTTAAAACATAGAAGTCAGTGTAGACCTAGAGAAGTATCCTGGGACCATTTTTATTTTTACTTTATATCAACCAAATTCCAACGATTTATGATACAGCCAAATTCATTACATACGCAGATGACACCAGTTTATTTTTCTCAGGAAGCGCAGAAATGGACTTAATTGATAGAGGTCCCGAAGCGCTGTCGAAAATAAATTACTGGACAACTCAAAAACAACTTAAAAATTAACATCAGCAAAACTAAGGCAATCTTGTTTTGACCGCGGTTCAAGATCGTTCAACTAGCATCTATAACTAAATAACGCAGAAGTTGAGTTCGTACCATCAATAAAAACTTAAAGCGTTTATTTCAATGAACACATGGCATGGGAGACCACATAAACCACCTAAGTAGTAAATTATCCAGTACAATAGGTGCGATGCGCCGCGTCTCTTTCGAATGCCCTACAAGCATCAATATGCTTCTGTATAACACTCTTTTCGTACCGGTACTTAATTATGGACTGATAGACTGGGGTACTACCAGAAAAGTAAACATTGACAAGCTCGCAGTATTACAAAAACGTGTGCTCCGATTAACATGCAAGGTTTCATACGTCTCACACACCAGTGATCTCTTTATAAGGCACAACATTGCCCGGTAAAGTCCATCTTTAACTATAACCTATGTCACCAGTATAAACCTAGTTTAATGAAGAAAATATAGCACTCTACAAACTCTAGCAGGATTACAGGCCACCTTAAAATACAATATACGCAACCAGAGGAATGGCAAATTAGGAAATCTCCCACTAATAACGGTAAACAAATGCTTCAGTACACGCTACCAGCACTGCTAAACTGAATTAGTAAAGAGCAGCTTTTTAACATTATTGAAACCTCATTTAAAGAACTTCGAAGACTGTTTACCACAATATCCTCGCCATGAACTTTCTTTCAAAACGTCGTCCTCTATTTGTTTTCGTTTTCGTTGTGTTCTCAAAGGAAACGTTTTCGAGTTTCTTTATGTTGTCTACGCAAGCGCGCTTCCTTCTTCCATGGAAATGAGCCATGTGCAATATATTATGTATGAACTTTGTTGTTCTAGTAGTTGTTTGTAGCCACCGTTTACGCTGACATACGTGTAGGGTGGCCACGACACCCTGAAGCTGATTGATCAGCTTTTTTTTCCCCTGGTCTCCCGCAACATTATTGTTGTAAATAAATCCATAAATAAAAAAATTACACCTGCATAGACTGTTTTTCCAAGTCAGTTTATAAACCTGGCGTGGATCTGTGGTAACATACCTGATTGCCACGCAAAACGCTTGGTGGGTTCTATTCCTCCAGGGATCCTAATTTTTATTCTTTCCATTCTGCTGCTCAAAGCTGCAGTTATCGGTTTTAACACGAAAGTGTTTTATCATGGGGTCCACCAAACATATCATGGCGTGTTTCCGTCACGGAAATACGTCAGCAAAATTAATGTCATCAAATGGCAAAGAGCAAAAACTATAAGAAAAAGTTCCGTTGACAGGAGTCGAACCTATGGCCTCTCGGTCCGCGACGATGGCTGGCGGGCGTTTAGCCCACTTAGCTACCGCCAAACACAACGGAGGCTACATGAATGCGCCTTTGATCTTTCACGCTTTCCTCTCTCAATGCTCTTGCTTGAATGGTTGCTATGAGCGTTCCCTGTATAACGGGGTGGTGACATGTATGACACCAGGCTCGAAAAAAAAGTACACTCTGTTGCTGCGACCGTCCCATTGGGCGCGTTTCCAATAGAAGTGTAATTTCGTTTAACACACCGCGAGGTGGTGGCTATAGCCCTAGCCTCTCTCATAGCATCCGTCCATATCGAAAAATAGCTCTCCGACGCTCGCCTGGCTGTCGCACCGCGTTCCCCGCTCACCCTGTGAGAATTGATTGCCAGGCTAGAGGGAAGACACGACGCGCGTTTCGTTTCTCTTCGCATTTCACGACGATTCGGAGGAGTGTATATCGAGTATCATGGTTTATTATGTGCTTGTTAATACCATATGTGTGCGGGATACATCATATGCGGTGTCCACGTACATGTTAAGAACTTCAGCTACGTCAAAGGTTAAATCATGATCATGGGAGTTAATCGTCGGTACGGACATGTGCCACTAGACGTCAACGTGAGCGTGTCCACATCAAGCGGGGCTGTCTCTGCCAAACAACAGTAGACAATCTACAAGCTCGCATTTACCAATTAACAATCAGAATCAACTACTTCTGTGACGAAACCTTTCACTTCCGTGTTATACCGATTCCTATGACAGGGGGATCAACCATCTTTTTTCTTAACACTCTCGCATTTAAATTACCAATGTCTGTTCTCGCCGTTCCTGGGTAGATATAAGCTATCAATCAGCTGTGGCGCATATCCGTACACCGCGGCCAGTGGTAAACGGGTATGTGCCAGACGTGTCTAGAGGAAACGGTTGGACGACGTACGCGCCAAGATTTTCAGGTTATTCATGTCATGACCCGACAGTTGTATTCGTCAAATCCTTTACCCTCCCATGCCAATTTTGGTCTACACCAAGTTAAGGAGGCGATCATGAGAGCACCCAGACGGAGGCGGCTAGATAGATACGTTGATAGAAACGCTCAAAGTGCCAAAGGTTCGCTAAGAAATGGTTCGCATTTATTAAAACTTTTCCACACATTGTGAAACGCTTATTTATAATGTTCGTCTTTGGGCAGGATATGTAGGGCAGGAAATGAAGCCAATATTCGTAGCAGTCTCTCGAGTCGCACACTTTATCTGGAACAAGAAAAAGTACCGAGGAGCAAGCACATTCATAGTGTAGCAAATTACTTTTTATTTTGCGTTTAGTTTTACTGTTTATGTTTGTTTTCTTTATAACGAATGCAGGTCCCCATTGGAAAACACACCTTTCGTGCAGATATGGCTTGGTGGCACGCGGCAGCCAGACTTTAAGCCTGCAAGCCATCACACGCTTTGTTCCGCACACTTTTTAGGCCAGACGACTTCAGGGGTGCTCTACGGAAACGTGTGCTACAGGAGGGTGCTGTGCCTTCATAGCTTGAACATCCAAACACAAGTGAAAGCACACCTGTATATTTGCATATGTAATAACTTTATACAAACCTGCTGGTATATGTTGTCGAGCAACGAAATTGCTACAATTGTACAGATAAAAATTGCGTCGTAGTGCAAGATGCGAAAAATTTTGCACATCAGCAATTGTCGTTACTTTCCTTAAAGGGGTACTGACACGAATATTTTCAGTTGTCCTTTTTTCGCGTCAAATGAAAGGTCAAGCCCTCAAAAGCCTAGAAAAGGTAATGCTAAGCGCGAGTGCGCCCTGTAAAAGTAATTACAATATGTTTTTAAAAGCTGGTTTCGGTTCCTACTGTACCCTGACGTCACAACACGGTATGAGCTTCTCGTCATGTGCTCGCACAATATATAGTGACGTTTCCACGGCCGCTCCGCACCATGGCTCCGTTGGTGATGCACAAGCGGCCATTTTGGAAGTTTTGATGACGCACAAGCGGCCATCTTGGAAGTTTTGGCACCTAACGTCATCACAACTAGCCATACTGCTGCGTGAAGTCACCAGAATTTGTACTGTAGCCTGACGTCAAGCTAGTGTCGATGTCAGTAGGTGCGCCATGGAAAAACTGACTTTAATATCAAAATAAAATATCTTATCAGCATTTGCTGAGGTTCACACTTGCTCAGAGCCGTCTCTGCATACGGGAGATTTGTATGGCAGAGTAAACTCGCCTTCGAAAAAAGGTGTCAGTACCCCTTTAAGGTGGTGGTATGGCCTTGCCATTTTCGTGGGTTTATAACACAAAACCCTGATAGGAAAGGCGCAACGCAAATGTCCCTTTCAAAAAGCGGAACGCATTCCGATAGACAGTACTTAAACAAAGATGCTACGGACATTCAAGGTAGATGTAATTCAGAAAATATGTTTTTTTAACTGGGACACAATGTTCACATATACTACAAAAGCAGGCTGTAAGCTACTGCTGCTTTGAGCATCAGCGATGTGCAAGACCTTTCGTGCCTCAAGACAGATATTTTTTCTAATGGGCTTTCTTACCTTACACTTACTTTCCTGCATTCCAGTTGCAGCAGTGTTTTTCAAGTGATGATTACAGCAGGCAAATAAAAAGAATAGGTCCACAGCGTGCATGTTTCCTCACCCTGCACAAAAATCAGTCACCTCTACTAAAATAGGATCAGCTAGCTTGCACATATGTTCTTACTTCAAGCATTCAACTTCTGAACCGAATAAAGAAGCATTTTTCAAAATTCCATGAAACAGTTTACGGAGGCTAGTGTTAACATTGTGTTCTCATATTTCTGCACAGGTTCTTGTCTTGTTAAACTCCTTATGTGTTAGGCTTCAGATTTTACGTTTGTGACCAGTGTGCGCTGAGGTGGCTGAATATAGAATGTATGATAGAGTAGTAATGTGTCATTCCAAGAATATTCTTGTGCCCAAAACTACTACAGTGACCTTAGGCATCTCTAAACGGCATGAAAGCACAAATTTAACGTTAACTTTAGGACCAAGCACTCACATGTAAAAACGCTAACATAATGTCTAATGACTTCACTTAGTCATATTCTTAGTGTACGAAGCACAGAGAGACAATTCCGAATCACCACGATAGTAAAATTGTTTCAGTGATCACACCAAAAGTTTTCCACAAAGAAAGGCTTTTGTGATGATGTGCATAGTGGGGTGTGGCCGTGACACCGGGGAAGATCTGGAGAGAGGCGGCTCGTGACGAAGAGTGGTTATGATGATTGTGGTGGAGAACAACGTAGGCCGAGAGAAAAAAGAGTCGCGAGAGCACGAGAGAACGAGCGGAACGAGAGCGGGTGGTAGTGGTGCAGAACTATCGTTAAATTGACTATACATAGTATCGATAGTTTTTTTAACACGAAAGTGTTTTATGCCGGGGTCCACCAAGTACATCCGTCACGGATATGACGTTGATAAAGTGGACGCCAACGGGTGAGAAAGAAAAAAACCAAGAAAAAGATACCCCCGCTGGGAATCGAACCCACGACGTTGCGGCCACGACGGCAAGCGCCCGACGCGCTACCGACTAAGCTAACTCTTTTTTTTTTGTCTTTATTGCAGGGCTTCAGTTTTCAACCGTGAGAAGAGAGTACATCCTGTCTACAATTGTTTCATGTGCAACAGCAATTCTATGCGAGGTACCCAATGGGGTACATCCTTTTGCATTTTTTGCAATTCAAGAAACGAAGTCAGCGTCTCACAAAAGTAATCTATGGCTCGCCGAGCGTCAACATCAGCGTTACGTACAGCCATTCGGGACCTCCAAATGCTGTAAAGCGCCAATAACATTGTGATATCATAAGGAAATCCATCATCATTTTCAATCATCAAATACCTTATGCCCTGTGCGTCCAATGGGAAATCTTTCTTTAGTGTCCTTTGCAGGACGTCCCAGAAGAACACCCCGTCCCAGCATTCCAGAAAGACATGCTCAATGGTTTCTGGTTTGCGACATAAAAAGCACTGGTCACCCCACGGAACGAACAACCCCTTTTCAGACAACCACGTCTTAACTGACAAGACACCAGCATGAAGCTTAAAGAAGAAAGTTTTAACCCCCGGACGCACAGGCATGCCTTTTACGCGTTTTAGCACTTTGCTCCATTTTCCACCACAGTACTGAGAGCGGTACAAGGGAATGGGGAGAACAACATCACATAAGTCTTTATATAACTTTTTACGGGACACAGTGCCTAAATATTCAATAGAAAATCGTGCCTTGAGGAAGCGAAATGAATCGATAATCTCTTTAAAGTAACCTTGTGTTCGACCTTTCAACCTAACAGAAGACACTACAAACTCAGGCAAAGCATTGGCCAACCGCACTTGGCAGACCGTGCGCAAAAACGGGTCTTGAACGTCACGAAGGTACAAGAAGCGATTTACAAGCTGTCGCAGAAACAAATGCGACAAACCCAAACCACCGTCACGCACACGTCGAAAAAGACTCGTCCTAGTAGTCTTCTCCCAGGTGGAACCCCAAATAAAGACGGCAAAAATACGATGAAGTTTTTGAAGGTTGACTCGAGAGCAATGAAGTACTTGCAACACGTACCACAATTTTGTAATAAAGAACACGTTACAAATGGTAGCGCGTGCAAAAATGGATAAATCCTTGGCCTTCCATTTTTCTGCTTTTTCTCGGATTTGAGATGTCTGCCTGTGCCAATAAGGTTCACTGTCGCTGTAATTTTCGAGAGGAATGCCTAAATACTTAACCGGTGTTGTGAGCCACTGGACGTTCATGAAATAATTTGGCGTGAGCTCCCAATCTCCATGCCAGAAACCAAGACATTTTCCCCAATTCACTGCGCTTCCACTAACCTCACAAAAGCGTTTTACGATGTTAACTGCTTCTGCAATACTTTCGAGGTTTGTACAAAAAATCGCTATGTCATCAGCATACGCCAGTAGCCGCACTTCACAAGCATGAAGCCTGAATCCTTGAATTGCGTTACTGTTCAATATACTGAGACAAAAGCTTTCAATGAATATGCAGAAAAGGAGAGGAGAGAGCGGGCACCCTTGGCGTACAGAGCGCTGCAATTCTATAGACTTTCCTACCTCTTTCTTAACTATCAGGCGAGTAGTACATCGTGTATATGCCATCTTAACGGGACGGTGCCGCCGTCTGTGAGATGTGAAAAGAAGTAATGCTTCACGATCGACACTTACTAGCGCTTACTCCGAGATTGCATGCGATATCGGAGGTCATGGTTAAAGCGTCTCAATACCAGAGAGCTAGACTGCCCGCGCTCGCGTCGCCGAGGCGCCCTTGACGCAGTTACGTTCTTTGCCTTTGGCTTCGTGTTAGCGTGCGTCGGTTCATCGGAGTAGTGCCGCTTCCACGTGCACCTACGCGATTTCTCCGCCGCCGACTGCTTCAATTGCGAGAGCACCGACTAACAAAACTTCTGCAATACGCGTTGCAGAAAGGACGCGATTTCGACAGGCGAATGTCGTGCCTTGGTGGAGCGAGAGCAGCGCCTGGGAGACAGAGGCCAGCGGCACGCACGCGTTTGCGGCTCAGGCTACGAACCTCTACCTCCCGTGTTGCTGAAGCGCAATGTGTGTTATGTATGCATCAACACAGGCGTCGGCTACCCATTACTAGAAAGCGCACGCCATGCCGTTTCTCTCCTTAATTGACGACGCTTTGAAGAAATGCATACCGGGTACCAGTGTTGATTATGAGCTTGTTGATATCATCCTTACGCGGGATTCACGATTCGCTGTGTCCAAATATATGTTCACACTGTCAGCCAGCTACCACAACGGTTTAATTATAATCATGGGCGTTAGTCGCGATAGAGACATGCTGTCAACATGGGTGCATCCACGTCAAACGGTGCTATAGCTGCCTAACACGAATAGACATTGTACAAGCTCTCATATATCACTACACAATAAGCACTACTTCTGTGAAGACACGTTTCACTTTAGTGTTATACCGATTCCTATGTCGGAGGGATCAGCCATGTTTTTTTAACTATCGATAGTGTAGACAAACTTTCCATAGTACTACTATCGACAAACTATCGATAGTGCAATCGGTAGTACCATGGTAAATATTACTAGCGATATTACTGCCACGTGTGTTTTTTGCTTTGTTTTGATGTATTCTGGTTTCAACCACAAAGACTGTTAGCAACGCTTGACGCAGACCGCGCCGTAATGTTTGAGAAGCTTCACGATTGTTTGAGATCATTCTGTTAAGGTTACGCGCCGGACGCGAATAGTCAAGTTTATTCGAGAGCTTACGCGAGCACCAGCGATAACGCTGTAAGCAGGGCGTAGCCAAGGGGGGGGGGGGGGTTGGGGGGGTTCAAACCCCCCCGAAATGTTTCAGTTTGGTTGCGTATATAGGCACGCACACATACAAACGCACGCACGAACATACATAAAGTATGGTTGAACCCCCCCCCCCCCCCCCGAAAAAAATTTCTGGCTACGCCCCTGGCTGTAAGGTTCGATGACTGATGTATAAAAGACGACGCTTTCCACCGATGATCAGATTACTCGACGGCCGACGACTGTTCTCGTCGCTATCAGTGTACAGCAGGTATCGCTTGTATATTGAGTTTTGATTTTCTGGCCACAGGATAGCCCAAATAAAGAGCTCCATATTTCCCAGTCTTGTTGCAGCATTGTTCACCGTCAGAAACACGTGCCAATACTATCGATAGTGGTGTGAATAATGATGCTGTTGCGGGTCGGCCATATTTGTGATAGCCTACTATCAGCTTCGCTTAATTTATGAGCAATTCTTGGCAAAAGAAATAAATTATTTCCGCAGTGAAAAGGGCAGAATATGTCCATCAATAAATTCACATCCAAAAGCAACCAGTTACACCTTACAATTAACAAACTTACTTAATGATATTTTTTTTTTTTATTTTGAAATCATACAGTACAATATAAATTTGAAGCCGCGCAGTTCCACTAGATGTAACGCCTTCCTTTCCGCTACAACTGAATAGTTTGACTTTAGGATTATGTGTCAGCAAAGCACTCAGGGGAAGAGCACAGTCATGTCAACTTTCTTGCCCTTCAGCCAGCTCCTCCGGCTCCCCTATGTACCACGCGCGCGGGGCACCAAGCTTATTCTGCAATGAGTTCGTGCTGTTGGTTTTATACTATCGATAGTACCATCGAATTTTTTACTATCGATAGCGCTATCGATAGTATTTTTTTGCCACCGATAGTTCGATAGCGACTCCGCTATCGATAGTATCGATAGTGCCATCGATAGTTCTGCATCACTAGCGGGTGGTCATCGGGTATGGCAGTTCGATTGCTCGGGTGTCGGCGTCTGGGGTTCCGCTACCGTGGGAACCGGGTCCGAGATCCCGTTCGTTCCTCCTCGGTGCACGAGCGGCCTGGTGCGAGTGCCCCAGCAGTGCCGACATCCTGTTCCTGACTCCGGTGCGCCAGCGGCCTGGTGCGAGTGCTCCTGAGCGACCAAGACCGATGTTCAGGGAGACGCCTCAGCTGGAAGCGACTGGCTAACCACTAGTCGGGCACAGCAGCAACCTGGGGTCAACTGGTTGCTGCGACTGCCTACCGACCATGTCACAACCGGGTTGGACGCGGCGACAAGTGCGCCGTAGGTGACGACGAGCCGTCGCGACCCTCATTGTCGGGCCACGCAGCGATACCGCCGTGAGGACGAACACCACGGTGACCACGACGAAAGCTCCTGAAGTTGAACGCATGAGTGCTAATCACGTCGCGGAAATAGACGGTCGGGTGCGGAACATTGAGTTTCTGTAAATATTCTGTGATAAAGATGCCTGTGTTGCGTGTTGAAGGCCGACTGCTCTGTCATTGTATTAACGGATCCTGGACCGAAACATAAGAGCGTTTCCATCACAGCTTTATAGGAGATCATGTCGGCTTCACACTTTGTACACACAGAGGCGGTGGCCTGAGGCACATCTTCCAGGATGTGCCACAGGCCAGCAGCTCTACAGACCTTGGCAGCTATGAATCGCCGACAAGCAGCGAACTTTCACAACGGCCGTCGACGAGTGCCGAACAAACAACACAATGCCTCTCCGACCATGAGTACAGCTCCACGGAGTGCCCAGAAGCAAAGGTGAAGCGGCTGGGAGAAATACTCACATCAGGAAGGACTAAGATTCAGGTATAGGGATACGGGTAAGCAAAAGAAAAAGAGAGAAATCAGGATCTACAAAAGATGAAAAGAAGGCACATGCTCTCAGATGAAGCAGAAAACAAAATTCACCGCCAAATCCACAAAGTGAATGATGTTAGAGGAGCTTGCTCGGAGATGATCGGGTAACCCGCGAATGCTCCATGTACCATCATATAGACGTGACAACGTTGTTATACATACATTACATGCACAATGTTTATTAATTTACGGTTGGATGCACTATATACATTTTGATGAAGAATATACCTTTGGATGAACTGTAAACATTATATATACGCAAAAGATGTTTTACCAAGTTCAAACACATTCCTCTACCATCGTATATAAACGTGACAACGTTGTTATATATGCATTACATACACAATGTTTATTAATGTAAGGCTGGATGCTCTATATACATTTGATGAAGTATATATACATTTCGATGAACTATAAACATTATATATACACAAGAGATGTTGTTTTACCAAGTTCAAGAAGGGCGTCCCTCGATGACTTTGGGGACTGGTTTCCCTTTAAAGATGATTGTTTTATGATGGATGAACTATATGCATTACATAGACACAAGAGATGTTCTTTTACAAAGTACAAGAAGGGCGTCCCTCGATGAGCTTGCGGACTCGTTTCCTTTTAAAGATGATTGCTTTATGATCAGTGAAGTATGTTGCCAAGGGGTCATCGATGATGGGACGCCATGGAAAGTTCGAGAAGGCAACATCGATACAGGCGCCCCTGATGGCGGTGGCACGTTTGCAGTCGTACGATACGCATCGGAGAGCGTAACGTGACATTATGTTTTGGCTGGTTATTGGCAAGGCGAGATCTTCCCGAGCTGCTGCTGCGCTGCGAGCCCGTCGCGCTGCTTCCGCTCATGCTGCGGAGCGGCAACAGAGTGTTCACTTAGTGAGCTCCCGGCGAAGTGAAAGGAAGCGAGCCAAAGTTGGGATGTTCAATTAAAATTTTTAATCGATTAATCGTTATTCGATTTAGCCTTTAATCGATTTATTCCTTTCGGCGAAATGTTTTAATCGATTAATCGATTAATCCACATTTTTATGGGCGCTTTCAAACCGATATCTCTTCGTTTGAGAGGCATCGTTCGTGTCTGATATGGACCCAAATTTTTTTATCAGACGCGCTGACGATCGAAAATTCCCACTTTCGAAAGTGTCGACGACGGGCCCCTTGTGTCCAGTGTGGGAAAATTCCCACTTTCGCACACTGTACACAAGGGGCCCGTCGTCCTTGGTTGATGTCGTCGATTCAAGCATCTGTGGCCATCATCCCTGGACTATTCGGCAGCAGGTCGTATTTTCTCGAAGCCTGCCTACTCGAGCTCATCGAAACCGGAGGCGCGTTCGGGGACCACACTGGTTGGAAAGTCGCAGCTGAAACATGCAGTGTGGCGGAGGGTGAGGAAATCCCGAGAAAGGTAAAAGAGAGACGAGGAGGAAGAGGAATTAAATAAGACGCTCGCTCTCGTACGCACGGCATCTTTTCTCGGTTTGTCGGTTACATATTGTGGAAGCCCCACATAATACTATAATTGCGAACAGACACGATCTTTTATTTGAGGTAACCCATGCAGAGATTACACTGGCCTCAAACAGACCATCGGTACAGGCAACTGCGGGAAATATAGTGACATGAGTTTCTGCCTTCCGGCTAGAATAAACAGCAGCTGCGCCAGTATACTCCGCAGGTTTCATCTGATCGTTGCCTTAACACGGCGCCACTCGCACGTTTTCAATCGTGCGTACAGCCTGAACTGTGACCGCTATCTGGTGTATCAGACATCACAAAATAAATTTTGCAACTGTCGTTCTTTCTTGTCACAGCATAAGACGGGGGCCTCTAGCTGAAAGCTGTATGTTCCTCCCTAAATATGCGACCATACAGTATTACTAAATGCCACAAGGTCACTTCAGTAGTAATGCACTGGGTGCTAGACGTTCGGTAAACCGACGCGTAAAGTGGCGGTTTACATAAAGGGTCTATAAGGCCCTTTTCGCAATTCGCCAGTGCGCATTCCTGCGCTACATTTTCTCTCAACTAATGTCAGCAACTTTCGTGCTTCAAGTGCTGGCTTTGTGAAGTGCTTGCCACATTTATTACACATTGCAGTCTTCGTTTTCTCATCTTCAGCGAAACAACGACCACACTGCGCTCCTCTTCCGATTGCCCGGCATTATGACATCGCAAATATAGCAGTGTAACCACCAATGTGTAATAATTACGCAATAGAACACGCAAGCCCCGCGTCTAATCAGGCGACGGTGAACCAGCTTAAGGGTGAAGGCAGTAGCAACAGTAGACTGTGAGCCGGAGAGAAGCGGGCAAGTTCATTTCTGCCTCGATGGGGTGGAGTTGGACGCCGTAGGCGACGGAGATCAGGGCGAGTTCATAGCTTTCTCTATGGGGTATCGCCAGTATGGCCGCTGCCAGCTTTGGGCTCGTTCTGCTAGCGCAGTAAGTATGCGTTGTAGTGAAAGCAGTGAAAGAGAGGCTATGTGCACGGCATCTGCGTCTCAGGATAGCGCGCCTCGCAGTCATGCGCTCCGGCCAAGGGGCGAGGTTGGGGGCAGGAGTGGGAGGTGTCGTAATCTAATAATCGAATAGTTTTAATCGATTAATTCGATTCATCGAAAGGCGAAAATCGATGACGATTAATCGATTAATTGCTGATCTTTAATCGATTAATCGTTCATCGATTTTACCATCCCTAGGCCAAACGAGAGGTGCGGCCGTTGAGCAGTCACCTAACTAGCGCTTGCGCCGAGCGTGGCGTGTGCCGCCACGAGCGGCAGCGCCATCTAGTGAGCATTCTTGAAATCACCGGAGAGAGCGCAGCTGCGCCGAGCGTGGTGTGTGCCGCCGACGGTCACACAGTGTGAGGACAAGGCGCGAGCATAAGAAGCGTGGCCAGCAAGCTCCTAAAACTGGAGCAAAAATGCAGCAGAGCAATCACATGGCAGAAGATAGAGTTAGAAATGAAGTTTGCGATGACTGCACACTATTACTCGCCACGCGCCTCCGAGTACCCGAAAGCACTGTTTCCGATGCCATGTGTCCAGGTGATCAGAATATCGCGCCAAGTTGTCAAATGTTCGCGAGGCTTCACCGCTGAAGTTGTGGAAGACCTGAAACGTGTCCAGGTAATCAGGAAATGGCTCCAAGTTGTCAAATGTTCGCGAGGGTCCACCGCTGAAGTTCTGGAAGACCTGAAAGTGAAGCATAAAAACGATACTCTAGGAGAGCGCCTCTGCTCTATGTGCTCGATGGAATGAGAATCAGGAAATGTTGTGAGCTAGATGCACCCAGTGGCCGCCTCATTGCATTCGTTGACCTACGTAACAGCCAGGGCCCCATCGATGCGGACAATGTGCCATTGGCGACTGATGCGCTTGTCTTCATGGTTGTTGGCGTAGCAGCACCCTGGAAAACGCCATTTGGCTATTTTCTTTCAGCGGGGCTATCTGGAGAGGTGCTAAGAACGTAGTCCTTCAGGCCATTTGGTGCACCACTGAATGCGGCTTGGAAGTGGTCGCTGTTGTATTTGACTGCCTTGCTGCCAAGGTTTACATGGCGAAGCTACTGGGCTGCCGTGTTCATGAGCACAGGTTTGCGGCCTTCAGTGTTGCGGAGTTGCCACTCCGAAATCGGAATGACTACGAAATCATTCCACATTTTCGCGACCCCAGAACGGAATGGGGACAACGCTTGAAGGAATGGAATTAAGCGCCTTTTGCACGGAATGGAATGGGAATGGAATTGGGTCTTTTTTCCAAAAATAGAGCACCTTTTCGTCTATGCGCTGTTTTTCAAACTTCAAACATTAGTAAGTCAGAGCCTCGAAATCAACAGTAAAGCAGTATTTTCAAAATACCTTGGCTGATTATAAAAAAACGGTACATTTATAAGTAACGCGCCTACCACAATTCTGTCCTTATATAGACTATGTTGCTCCGAAGTTTGTCTTTATTCTTCGCGTAACCGCAGTCCTGTGCCGTTGGTATCCGTCGTGCGGAACTACGGCGGCGATAGGAATGAAATTGTGGTAAGTTCTAATTCTCCGGAATGGAATTGGAATGGAATGGAGGCGCCCATTCCGCAACACTGGCGGCCTTGAAGAACTTCTTCCCTTGGCCAAGCAAACATATCGAGCTTTTGTGGACACATAACAGCCAGCGCCCCTGACGGCCGCGGCGCGAAGCTAGCGCGTTTTCAATGGAACTAGCGCGTTTTTCCCGAATAATTAAGCGTAGATGGTGAATGTTCAAAAACGCAGACGACAGAGCGCTTCTGGGGACCTAAACGCACGAGAGGACTGCAGCGATGATGTTGCAGTAGGCTTCAATTTTGTTCCCAGAGCATTTAAAGATTGTACAATGGGAGTCCATGGAAACGGCGAAAAATGCGGCCCGTTTTTCGAGACAAAAACGGCCACTGTGGTAAAACTAAGCAAGTTATGTTAATGGTCAGGAAATCACATGTAGTCCTGTCACTCAGCTTTCGTGTGAAGCCATTCTCAGCTTGCCGCAATTGGCATAACATTGTTCCCTAACGCGTTTTTTGAAACGCGGTCCTTCAAATGCTTGTGGTAAATTGATAAACCCTTGCTTACCACCGGCGGCAAGGCGTCGTCTGTGGCCGAGCGAGCTTATCGCTCATGTACGGAGCGCGGCATCACCGCGCCGTCATCGGTTCGAATCCTCGCGTCGAATCGGTTTTTTTTTTCAGGCCGTGACTTAGTTCCACAGCTTCCCTCAAGATGTCGCCGCCGAAACAGAACAAAAGATCTTTCGTTTTGGTTTCGGGACTCCACGCGTATCAGATAATTCAGATCTATATTTTGTAATTCTTACTTTATCCTTTTATAAACGTTGTGGTGTACAAAGCTCTTTCGAACTTTCGTACGCGTATTGTGGTGGAAACGTATTTCCCCGTTCTCATGATTTCATTAGGATCTTCTCAGGTACCTACAATTCAGCAACGTAAAGAAAACGAAGTAAGCTTAGAAAAGCGAGGCATAGTAATGAAATAACAAAGTTAGACGTTTTTGCAGTAGCTTTTTACTTTAGGGCTAACGCAAGTGTCTGTCGTAATCTTAACGAAAGAAGGGGAATTGTTCGAGGGATTATTTTCCTTGTTAGATACAACTAATGAAACGAACATATATAAAGCCAAGCAAAGAATAGGAAACATTATTTGATTTTTTTTTTCAAAGAAATCAAAAATCGCTATCTGGAGAGGCATCAGCGAACGGCTCGTATACTCTACATGCTGCGCTCTCAACGCAAAGAGACTGTGCGAAATCCCCTTTCCTACCTGGAGTGGCTGTGTTCTCTTAAAGCACCATTTTGTAGAGTTACGCGAGACTATATCTAGAAGAGTTAGCAGCCAGCCTTGCTTCATTTGTTGCTGTCGCACTCTTTGCATTGCCCTTGCGGTAAAACTGGGATTTTTATTCATCTCTTGTCACATCTATCGTCCTACGTCAACAGAAAAAGACCAGCATGCCATCTCCTTTAACATCACAAAGCACTGTGCGCTGCATCGGATAGGTCCGTATAAATCAAATCTTTGTGGAAGTCCAGGGACTGGTGCTGCCAGTTACAGAACGAAAATCCTGTGATTCAGCAGCTTTTCTCACGCACTCGGAGCCGACCTCAACGTACCGCAGTAAGATACCACTTTAAACATCTATAAATAAAAATGTGCGCAGCTTGTACTAGTTGCGTAAGGCAGGAACCGACAACTGAGCTAGTGTTCGATCTAGCTTCTTCTAAGGTTTTCCTAGTAATACGAAGCTTTTGCTAGAGGTGTAGTTTTTGCTAGTAATACTAGGATGTCGTTAGGCTTGGATATTCTATTCCTCTCAGGTTTCGGTCGGTTGCCCACACTACGCATTTGTTACGTGGTTCTGAAGGAGAAATGTCGCGTCACTAGTAGTTACATGATGGCATTTTAGTCACGTGAGAGAAAGTACAACTTTATTAGAGTCCAGTGCAGACACGCTGAGGTTGCCCCGCGCCACCCTGTTGTTCCGAAGGTTTTGGCGGAAACATGTCACATTAATAGTTACGTGACGTTGCGGGATTTTAGTTGCGTGACAAATTACGTGATTTTTCTTGATTTTCAGTCACGTGACTAGTTGTTACGTGATTGTAGTCACGTAAGAAGATGTGCGATGTTACGTGATTTTAGTCACGCGACAATTGCAGGCCTGGTGTACAAAAAATTGTAGTCACAGGAACAACAACCCATCATCGATATCACATATATTTTACGATCACGAGAAATTCACTTTCGTTGCTCGAAAGAGCAAGTGAAGCTGCACTCATGCACTTTTTATCACGGTTCAAAATTTCTTGGTTTTCTACGATGTTTCAGGAATGTTTTGCATGCTTCACTTGCTCTATTCTTTTTTCTTTCCTGGTGAAAAGCGTATATATATTGCTTTAAGCTTGAAAATATAGCCAGTTGTAAGTTCAGCGCTGTGTGTGTTTTCAAATATCGTCCTCGTTCCTTACGCTGTGAAACATCGAATTATGCTCTACGGCGCATTTTTGCAAACAGAAAGCAGCCGTTTTCACTTTGCATTCCGTTCCTGCTCTTTGGAAGGTAGGGACACTAGCAAGAAGCTTTGCAAGGAGCGTTTGACCGTAAGATCTTGATAATAGCTATCGTATGACGTGCCAGCCGCCACGCGCTGTGGCTGAATGGGTTGATCGTCCGTGCTGGCAGTTCGCACGTAATCGCTGGGGCGCGGGTTCGAATCCCAATGCGTTTTTTTTTCTTGTTCTCTTTCTTTCTCTCTCAGAATTGCTTAAGTTTGCCGTGGTGGTACAGCGGTTACGGCGCTCGGCTGCTGACCTAGCACAGGTTTGACGGCGGCTCCAGCATTTTCGAACGAGGCGAAAATGCTAGAAGCTCGTGTAGTTGGTTTTAGATGCACGTTACGAACCTGGCTGGTCGAAATTTCCGCAGCCCTCGTCTACGGCACGACGCATCAACATATTATGGTTTTGGCACGTAGAACTCCAGCAATTATTATTACAAGTGCAACGCTTCTGAAGATTTAGTTGCTTGTTTTCTCGCTGGATCATTTCACGGAAGATATTTGCTGCAGTTTCGGTTTCGCTTCTGTAAATGGAGCAAGTAAACTTCTCATGTTTTATTATTTATTACCACGCAACCCATTAATAACGATGAAAAAGGAACACAGATTTTAGTTAACCTCAGCCATAAGAAGGCTATACGCAACGAAACCAAGGCAAGTATGAGGGCAGCCATTTACATTATAATGAAGCGTTTTGAAGTACTCTACTATTAGAGAGAGACACAGAAACGTAACCAGGAATAGTAGAACAAACGCAAAGCTTGTGCTGTCGAATCGTTGCCTTTTTTTCTAAGGGAGCAGCGTTCTCTCCTTCTAGAAGTAGAGCCGCTATTTTGCATTACATTTACTACCCCTCCGAAACAGAGCCACCCTGGCCAATTACGGACAGCTGCACAGTGACACTGAAGCTTTATCAGGTCCATAAGCACAATCTCATGCCTAATTATTTGATTACAATAAGTCTCAAGCGACTTGACAACGTATATCAATACGAAGCTTGCTAGAGCACACGGTACGGGCCGTGGCACTTCGGAAGAAGTTTCATAGACAGACCGGGGCCACATAGGAGTCCAGAGCCCAAGCCCCTAGCTAGGGGTTATGCCCCAGGGGCCCGCCTCCCCTCCCAAAAGTTTTGACGGAGGGGGTGTTTTACAGAAAAGAATAATGAGAATAGGTATTTTTCTCAGACAGTCAAGGCCTTCAGCAAGGTGGCGATCGGAGATCTGTTAGTTCCCCTTGTTCATTCTCCTGGGGAAGAACAAGCACGCTGATTGGCTCAAGCGGGAGATGCCACTCAAGGCCGGGGGGTGTCGCCATTTCTTTTTTTTTTTTGTTTGAGGTTTTCTTTTTGGTGACGTCATGCCGCGTCATAATGAGAATTTCGTCTGCTACAACGGGACGCCGAGCGAGACCGTTCGCGCGGGGATCGCACGCGCGCTCCGGTGCGTAAAAGCGGCTTTGCACGGCGTAGTTTTTGAGAAAATGGCGCTCGCCGCGGGTGTTGTCGCAGCGTTGGCGATTCTTGACGAAGAGAAAGAGGTGTTGGAGGTGCGGAATGCTTTTGAAGAGTTGTTGAGCGAGTGTGAATTCCGGCGTCGTTTTCGTTTCTCGAAACGAACAGTACGTTGGTTGTGCGGCGAACTGGACCCAATCATCGCGTGCCGACGAGCCAGTGGAATTTCAACGGAGCGGAAGGTGTTGTGTCCGCTGAGATTTTTCGCGCCCGCGTGCTTCCAGCGAGGTGTCGGCAGTGAGGAGTTCATCGGCCTGTCGCAGCCGTCCGTCAGCGACACGATCCACGAGGTGGCACAAGCCACCGCTGTCGTTGGTGGACAAAAACGGTGGGTGGCGTTTCCCAAAACATCAGAAGCGAAGGAGCGAACAATGGCGTCGTTCGCGTGGCTCTGGCGGATTCCCGGTGTGCTGGGGTGCGTCGACGGCACGCTCATCGCCATCCAGAAGCCCCACGGCCTGAGCCCCGCCGACACGGCGAATTACATGTCGCGGAAGGGCTTCTACGCCTTGAACACAATGATCGTGAGTATTCATGCATTGTAAGCGTAGCGAATCGTTTCATTTTTAGTTTTCCGCTTTACTGGGACTTGCGACAGAGTGTTCTGTGAGCGGAATTTTGAATCGACTATCCAGAACGGTAATGGAATCGTGTCGGGGCACCTCGCTTAGTATAAGCGATGAAATCTTGCGACGCGCAGTTCGCTGTGCTTCAGTGGCCTCGACAGTGCATAATATTATCGCTGCTCGATCGCCAAACGTACCCTAAACCATGATTCTCGATGTGTATTTCTTGAAAGCAGCGCTCCATGCATAATGTGTGTCCTCATTGTTGATTGCTGTGATGGGCGTTGCTTTAATACATGTGCATTAATTAACTACGTATTGTTTCATTACCCTTTTTTACTCGCGAGTCTTTTTTATGCTCCAAGTAGTTTGTGATAGTTGCTTAAACATACAGTAGTAATTTGGTGTAAAGCATGCTGTGGCCAGAAGCTGGGTTGGTCCAAACAATAAGTATGCAGACTATATACCATTTCTCACTGTCTGATCAAGCCAAGTGAATGTGTTAGCGCTTATGGTATAAGTCCTACCTTGTCGACGATGTGTTCATAGCTATGTTTGAATGGTAGGTAACAATGCAGGCAGATGTAGTTACATTAACATAACAGTTTTTGCGAGGTCTTTTGTGACTATAATTTTGGCTCAATTAAATTGCGCAGACCTGTGATGCCGACCTCTGGATTCTGGATATCAATCAATGTTTCCCGGGGTCGTGCCATGACTCGTGGGTGTGGCGGAGGAGCTCTCTTCGGTGGCACGTGGGAGCTGAACTGCGGCTTGGCGAAAGCTTGCTTGGTAAGTGCTGGCAATCTTTGCCACATTCAAGACGCTATTTCCACGTTCGTTTATTGCCTTATATTGATGTATTCATGTTTCTGCCACACCAATTGTTAATGCTTGGTGCAGACTGCCTCAATCAATGTCTGGAAAGGCTCGTCGTGATTTTTTTTCGATCAATCTGTTGTGATCACACGCAGAACGCAAACAGTCAAGTTCATTCGAGAGCTTATGCAAGCACCAGCGATAACGCTGGAAGGTTCTATAACTGCTTTATTAAAGACGCATTCTGCTGATGTTCAGATTACTTGACGGCTGTGCTCATGCTGCTTTCGCTTTACAGTGCGAACGCCTTGCACATTCTATTTTCATTTTTGGGCACAAATTCATCCAAATAAAAGAAGTTTAGTCTTGAACACACTGACTGCTGCCTTCGTCAGTATCACTACCACATGACACTATAACTACAGCTGTCATGCTGCCCTTGTGCAGGAGACTCCGGCTATCCTTTGGAACCGTGGCTCATGACGCCAGTGCTCGGACGTCCAGCTAGTGGCACCACTGAGAGCGAGTACAACAAGGTCCACACCACCATGCGCAATGTTGTGCAGAGGTGCATCGGGGTCCTAAAGAGCAGGTTACGCTGCTTGCAGCGTTACCGGACTCTGCTCTACAACGCCGACAAAGCAGCCACCATCACTGCTGCTTGCGCAGCTCTTCACAACATTGCGATGGCGGCACGCAAGCCTGTTCCTGAAGGGGACGATGACGACACCGACGACGACTCTGAGGTGCCACCAGCAGCTGATAAGCCACCGCCGCCACCAGAACGAGGTCCAGCACCACGGCTGTTGCCTCTCAAGGGCCAGCAGCAGCGCAGCCGCGTGGTTAACCTGTTCTGTGCACCGCGGACCCCACATGCTGCGCACCTGCGTACGGTACGCAGCCGCCTGCTATGACCTCGGCAGCGTTGCGTGGTGCGTGTTTCTCTTTGTTCCTTGTGTTAGTCACTGGCATGTTGAAGAAAAGCTCGCTTTCTTTTTATGCACTCTTTTAATGAAACAACATTGACAACTTGCTGCAACATTTTTAATGAAACAGGGTTCTCTTTACAATGAATGACCCATTTGCCAAGCAATGCCATCTGAATGAAATACTTTGACCAGCTTGTCACAATATGATCACCGAACGCTTCTATTTGTGCTCCGTGCAAATTTATCAAGTTTCCCCTTTTTCGAGGGACGCTGCTCCCTCCCTTGCAGCGACGGACGCGGAGCCTTCCACAGGTCCGCCCAGCCAGATGTCTGCCATGGCGAGCGCCGCTGTAAATCAACGCGCCTGGATGAGAACCGGTGAGGCCAACAGTGATGGTCACCACTTTGTGGCGATGGACGCGGAGCCTACTGCGACGCCAAGCGGGCAGAGGTCCACCTTGGCAAGCTCATCGAGGAAGCGGACGACTTGCTCCAGCAGCAGCGAGGACACCGACTTGTACTCCATCACTGGCGACGATTCGTCGAATGACAGCTTTGAGTCCGTGAGGAGTAGTAGCAAGGCAAAAAGAATTATCAAGGCGTCTTCACCAGCGAGCACCTTAACTTCGAAGGCAAAAGGAGAACGGTGGCCGCACACCATCTTATTCATGCCCGAGGATCCTTCCATCAGCCTTCGAGCAGTTAACAGGCAAGCTCTCTCTATGTTCCTTGAGGGTGTGGCGCCGGATGAAATCAAAGATGTCCGCATGAACACGCGAAAGAATATCCTCGTCGTGGACACGTCTAATGCAACAGCCTTAGACAAGCTTCGTAGAGTAGCAGATCTGGCCGGCATCAAAGTCCGGCCGGTCATTCCAATGGACGGCGCCTGCGTGGCGGGTGTGATTTATGACATTGATTTGGCTGTTGCGAACTCGGACCTGGCCATTCTTATAAAACCTGCTAACGAGGGAGTGGTCATCGCTGATGTGTTTCGCCTTGGAAACACCCGCTGCGTAAAGGTGATCTTCAAAGGTGACTCCATCCCATCGCATGTCAAGGTCTGCCACTTCCGACAGCCTGTTCGACCAATGCCACAACTGCATGAAGATTGGCCATGTCAAGGGTGTATGCACAAACAGCACCGTACGCCCCCGTTACGCTGAACCGCACACTGCAGCATGCCTGTCTTGCAAAAGATCGAAAGTACAAACATTGTGATGGCCCTCATGATGCCGCCTCCAAAACCTGCCCACGGATCAAATGAGAAATTGCCATTATCAAACAAATGGTTAGAGATAGTTTATCCCACAAAGAAGCCGCGGATAAGGTGCGGCGTCGGCGTAATCGTCGACGGAAGAGTGCACGAGAGCGTGCTAAACATATGCTACCTGCGCAAAACTCATTAGCTTCGAGCAGAGGCAAAGCTGCAAGCAAGAAGCAAAATGAGTCGCAGAAGCCCAACGCTGCGGAAGAATGGCCTGCGCTTCCGCGTACGCAGCCTCCGAAGGTGCCTCCTTCCAGGCGTCCTCGCCCTACACCTTCCTCCGAGCCTACTTCAGTTGATGATATGTCAAGGGTCGATCGGCAGATCATTCCGATGCTGCGATCCCTTGTCGCTGTCATGGCGGAACTCCTAAGAAGCCTGGAACTCCAACCGCCCGAAGCGGTCTACAAATTTTGGACGCGCCGAGCCCGGTCTTAGCAACCCTTTTTGCAAAGAAGTCACACAAGCAACTATCATCCAGTGGAACGCCAGAGGACTTAGTGTGTATTTTCCAACCGTTTTCCAATCATCGTAATTTGCGAAACCGTTTTCCAATCAGGCTATCCGGCTATGAATCAATGTCCTCAAACTACAACGAAAGCAGCAAGCTCCTGGTGTATATTCGTCGCAAGCTTACGTACGTCATTGAGCCCGTGCCGCCACACGATGACAACCAATATGTTTGTCTGACTGTCATGAAGAAAAACCTCACCTATATTTATCCCCTCAGCCTGATTTATAGAAAAAGACTGGATGGCATACTCGCACAAAACCCTGGTCCATGGATTATTACGGAAGACTTTAATGCCCACCACCCTTGGGGAGGGGGAGCTCAAAAGTTAACGCAACGGGTCAGCGGCTGGCTTCGTTCGTGTCTGATGACGATCTGTCCCTACTTAACGATGGAAGCTCTACATTTCTAGGAGGCTCCACATATAGCAGCTGGTTGGATTGGACTTCACGTTTGTGTCAAGTCGCTTCGCCACATCTGTAAAATGGTTTAAATACATCGAGACACATGGCAGTGATCATGTCGCCTCTTACCTTAACATCAAAGGCTTCGCTGGCTGTCTGTCATTCAGTAGGCGCAATCCGATGAATTGATTGGTCTGCATTTAAAACCAACATGGAAGATGCTTGTCGCAGAGGTCTCTCCTCTGGCCTAGAGCAAGCGATCAAGGAAGCAGCGCAGTCTGCAATGCGCACGCTGGCATGCTCCTCAAGGCACTCGGAAACTGACATAGAGTTGGAACGACTTCGTGCAATTCCGGTCCCTCGTGCGCACTTCAACAACTAAGGGGCCACTTAATAATGTATGTATTGTTACACACACACGCACACAGACACACGCGCGCGCGCGTGTGTGCATGGTACAGGTTTTTGATCTAAAGCAAGAGTCGCATGGCCTCCAAGATACACGCCGCGCGCTCGCCATCTCGGAGGACATGAAGAGTCTCACAATGCCTCACAGATGGCAGCACATTATCTAGCGTTTGCTGTTTGCTTGACCAACGCGTCCTCTAGAAACCCGGCGTTGGCTTGATACGTTTACCGCTAGATGGACATAGTTGTCCATTTTTAGAGCTGTTAGAAAGTTTTCGTGTGTGTTTTATGCGGCGACGTATCCCATTTGTAATTTGGCCTCCCAATGCACCTACAATCGGCTCGTTTTCGTCCTGACTCCTGCCGAACAAAATGCGTCAAGACTCCTTCCACTACATGGCATTTATGTAGTGTTTTTTTCCGAAGCTGTTGCAAGTAACATCCTGGCTTTGTGGTAGGACACCTGCTTACCACGTGAACAGGCCGGGTTCGATCCTCAATGGGACCGATGATTTTATTCTTTATTTATTTCCTTCTGTCTCGATATTTCGCTCACAACCAACGGTGCCGACACCGACGCCCACACCGGAATTTCTGCGACACGAGCTCTCTAAAGCTATCGCGTTGAAACGCCAGGCCTGCGCGTTAGAGCAGCACGGTCACAGCTCACTAGTGTGGGATAATGACAACATCCTTGCCATTGCTCCGGGTGAAGCAAACAGTCCCTTAAGTATGCTGTTCGATGAGCACGCTGAAATTCTTCCAAATTGAACGGCCGACCGCACACCATTCTAAACGTTTGCTCCAATTTTCCTCACGGGCCGACTGAGAGCCTCAACGAGGTCCCTCACTCCTCTCCCTACCGATCCCGCTGCACTTCTGCGTGCAGCCAGGGCTGGACAAAGATCTTTGAAATTGTATCTTTCACAGGCAAGAAGTTTTGAGATACAGATACAAGATACACCAGTGAAATTCGTCGCAGCATATATATGACCGTCGAGGCTTGCCCGAACACCTCCTCTATATGGCAGTGGGAGTTTGCCGTATCCGGGTGAGTCATGGTATGTCCGTAGCGTTTTGGGCAACCCCTGAAGCAGACCCTCACCCGTGCAATGCTTGAACAACCGTCGTTCCAACAGTTCAGAATGCTGTTTAAAATGACCTGGCCTTCATGAAGGGCGTTCCCAACACAGTCGACTAATGGCAGCAGCACAAACGTGATGTCTTTGCAGTGATCCATCAGCAAGGTGCGCCCACCGTCTTTCTCTTTGTGTCAGTATGCAAAATTCACTGGTCTCGCCTTCTTTCGCTGCTTGAACGCCTACAGAAAACCAACCTTGACCCTGCTGACAAGCATGCACTGCATCCTGACATCTGGTCAATAGCGACCCGGTCGTGTGCGCAATTTACTTCAACAGGCTTGTAAGCGTACTGCTCTCAATACTAAAGCATCGCAAGTTTTCCACATTCCTGCCATGCAGAGTCGTCGGTTTCTTTAAACGGATAGAATTTCAGCACAGAGGAAGTGCTGACGCACACATTCTCCCGTGGCTGGGGGGCGCTCCTAACGAGGATCTCACTACTGACCTGCCAGAAACAATTAAACTGCCACAAAACTAATGACTCTGGACACGAATGTACTCAAGCGGGACCACACGCAAGAGCATCAACATACCCACACGTGCTACAAGTACAACACTACTTATTCGTTGCCGCTTCGGAGCTCTCCTTCTGGCCAAGTGAATGTCCCGCGACAATAATTCTCTTCCACCCTGCGCCGCAAGACGGCAAGGAAGAACTGACGCGACGACAGATATTGAACAAGTTTCTGACTATGCACCAAGCCCTGGAAGCAACAAACCACGATAACATGCAGAAATCCTGGCAACAGCATAACCTGCACTCCATCACGACATACTGCAGGCGGGCATGATTCAACCAACTCTCTTGCTCAAGCGAACGCTGAAGCGAAATTGGGTGAATGTGTTCAACGCCTGGATCGGACAGACACTGGATTCGAATAGCGACTTGGAAATCATTTTAGAATAGTACTCGTGTGGCCGGTGCGTAGATGGTTATGCCAATAAGGCCAACAGAGGCAGCTTTACGTTTCACACGCAAGTTGCAGCCATGATAAAAGAGAACCCTGACCGTAAGTACGCTGACGCTTTTCGTAGGGTCGGGGTACAAATGGTCAAGGCGGTCATGATATCCTTGCACGAAGCCGCTTGGATGCTTTTAAGGCAGGACATGTCTCAATGCAGTAGGGCTGTGGTGTACGTACCTACCCGTATGCTCGAGGAAAGGACCCGCGTGCGAAGGACATATCGCGTGTCGGCATGCCGACGCAGCGAGGACGATAAAGTCTGCGGAGGCACGAGAGGCGAGCGCGTGGGCAATCCAATGAAATCAATTGGTTTTTGGTAACGCATGTAGCAGCATTCTTTTAACTCTGCCTCTCCGCTACAGTGGTCACATCGAACAATGAAACATTCCAGAAGATTCCACCGGACGTTGAGAGTCAACTGTCCCATGGCACGCCTATCGCGATGGCGCTGCGACCAGATGAAACCACGGCGTACTACATCTTTCTGCCGCCGGATTTCCCGAATTCTGGCCGCGATGTCGAGCCATCTGGCTCATCAAGATGGAGGCTGGTTTTTGCCTCCACAAAATCATCTCACAGTACAACAAATACGTCATAACGGTAGCCATGCTTCCTCCTGCTCGGCGATGCGGTGTGCCTCCTCCTGGACCGCAGGCATACGTCCGACTTCGAGGGTGTGATGACTGAAGTGCGCGTTTTGAAAAGTGCGCGAATGTGATGAAGGCGCGCCTTCAAAGACGAGGAGGACGACGGCAGAAACTACGGATTCGAGCACCGTTGGTGAAAAAGCGGGAAAGAAGATGTAAAGATGCAGCACGTGAACGTGGGCAAGACCAGCTCAACCAATGGGCAACCTCCATGCTGGTTCTGGGGAGAAAAGCCACGGATGCTGAAGGGATAGCGAGGAGACGTGGCCGGGACGTGGCGGAGTGAGGAAGGTGTCCAGGGCGCGGGAGTGGCGGCTAACGGAGTACTCGTGCAACGGCCGCTGCGGGCTCCCACCTGGGCGCGCACCCCACCTTCTTCCAAGCATCTGGCGTTGGCCAGACCCAGGCTTCCCGTCGCCTGGCGTTGGCTAGGCAAGACCGTCGTCTCCCGGGTCAACCACAGTTCTGCGGCTGGCGAACGCCGAAAGGGCGTCCGGCCGTTGAACCCTACTCGCCGGGCGCGTCAATCTGCATCATCGGCGGCGGTCCAGCTTCGCCACCATCTACTCTGCCTCCGACGCCTGCGCGTGTTCCTCCTCACCGATGGTGTCCGTGCCTTTCATCAGGAACGGTGACACTTTTGTTTACCTTCGCGCGGTTGCTTCATTTCGCTAAATAGCCACGATTTGTTTCTGTACCATTGGTTTCGCTTGCCGAGTGCTTGTTTGTTGTACTTGGTATCTGTTTATTTTGTATATATATTTAGTTTCGTGTGTGTGTACAAGCGGTCTCGTCTGTTCTTGATGGCGTTGAGGTCATCGCTTCACTCACGAACCTACACGAGAGCGCATTGATTTAATAGCCTCGTGACAGAGGCTTCGTGCTAGCCCTACCGCAACCGGCAGTGTCGCGCTCCTTACTCCCGCGTTAACCGTTGGTTTCGAACCTCGGGCCATCACAACCCCGCCGCCCACACATGCTAAGTCAAGTTGTCTGATTCCAACACGGTTTCGACGCTATGGCATCAATTAGACTCACAGGTACTCACACAGTCATTGCAAGACATTGCTCTCGACGCGGCACCCAGGACGACGCCGTGCACGTCACGTGCAACGACCGAGTATCGCTTCGCACCAGGCAGTTTTGTCGGCCACACCTGACATCGCGGACGACAGCGCTTTTCTGCCAATGCATACACAGAATCAAGTAGCACCGACATCATCTGATGTCTTAACGCCAGTAGCGGCCGCGCAAAAACACGCTGAAGCTACGGATGCCCGTAGAGCTCTGACCTCAATGCCGTAGTGCAACGCGTGTTGGCGACGCTCACAGCGTGCGCGTTCAACGGGTTAAGACACCTCAAGCGCGTCTTTTGCGCTCCACTCTGCTTCCCCGTTCCCGCGCCGACGCTGCAACGCTCAGGCTCTTCTGTTGGCGACGCTCGCTGGGAACTTCTTGGGCCGCATCTCGGGACCAGAATCCTCGATTGGCAAATGGCGTGCGACTTCAACGGAAAAAGGAACGCCACGTCGCTTTCGTTCAGACAGCTCAATTCCTGAGATCCCAGCGACGCCACTTGCCTGCGAGCGTTAATGAATCCTCTCGTCCCGGAAACATACGAAAGCCGATACGACATCTGCCTCCGTACGTCTCGAACACGCTCGATCTCCCTGCGACAACGGTGGAGGACTTCCTCTTTCCCGCACGGTCAAAGCTACAAGCCCTGCGAGCCTTCCTCGAGTTTGCGGCTTCTGCGGTCCTCGCCGCCTTATAGACGAGCGCTTTGGCTTCGTGCTCTCGCCTTCGTTGACAAGACACTCTAGCCACGCTACTCACTCCTTTCTATCTTCCTTTATTCCATCATCTTTACTTCCCGTTCCCCATCCTTAAGGGCGCTGAGCCGTGTGCCCACGACGGGAGGAAGAAAATAGCGCCCCTTTTCATTTCTTCTTTCACGAACCACTCTCTCTCTCTCGCTCGAACACACCGGCTCGCAGAATCCACTCGGTTTCTCCAGCCGTTCTCTGCACCACCCTAAACCCCAACTCCTCGAAAAAATCACTGCATACCCACGGGGTGAATGATGATGAGTGGGGCGAAGCTCCGGAGGGAATCATCGGTAAACCGTGAAACTCTTCAGTGAAATTCGCCCATTACATCATATAAGGAGTGTGAAACACCGTGTATATATTAAATCAACTTTTATTGTACTGTTGGTTTACGTGGTCCCTTCATTATCACCGCTTTGTGATCGGTGAAATGCAGGGAAAGTGTCCGCTCCCAAGCGAAAGTGAAAGCGCACCAAGAGCGACCGCGTTCCCCGCTCGGACTGTGAGAACTAGCGGCAAGGCTAGATGGAAGACAGGGTTGCCAGGTCGACAAGACAAAAAATAGCCAATAAATCGGAAAAACTAGCCAGAAAGTAGCCAACTTGAGCCAAGGGCAGTAAAAGTAGCCAAAAGTAGCCACACGTGTGTGAAAACGACTGCGACCTTGTAAATTCAGTAGCCTTTAGGTGGGGAATCGTAAGGAAGTACACCAGAAACCCTTCAAAATCATAATTCTGGAAATAAAGCATAAATTGCTTGACTTTAGCAAACATTTCGTGCCGGATGATGAAGTTTCTTACGCTGTTGCAGAAATGACGTCCTCTTCGCGCGCCTTGCGTGTCTTTTCTTAAAAGGGCTAGAACTACCACCAACCGTAAAAATGAGTGCTGCATAAGTGTGCTCAAAATCAATTTCCGTGATTGAAGCATAAATTGTACTCACTTCGGCAATCGTTTCTCGCGTGATGACGAAGTTCGAGTAATTAATATTCTCGAGAAGCAGTCCGCCCCTAATTCTGAGAAACGACACAAGCAGTTCGTCAGATATCCGATTTCTAATGTCGACAAGTGCATAGCACCTTGGATGCGGAGCCCTTTCGGTTGTCCTGTTCACTTTCAATTAGTTTAAAGTCGCGTTAAGCAATAGGTGGTCTGCGAAATGAGACGCCATGCTACAGTTTTCTCCCAAGTCCCAGCCACTTACTTATGCATAAGACTTTTCTTTTGTGTAATGCAAGCGCCAAATTCAGTTTCTGGGAGCTTGAAAAACGCCTTGATCACCATGTTTCGACACCGCATACTCTAACGCCAGCGGCTGCGACGTACACAAGATATTGATAACTTGGCTCAAATTGAGGCAATAAGAAACTAGCCAAAAAGTAGCCAAGTAGCAACACTTTTTCTGCCGCCACCAGCCTAAAAAAAGTAGCCAAATTGGCGCAAAGTAGCGAAACCTGGCAACCCTGATGGAAGGCACGACGCGCGTAGCGCTCCTCTTCGCGTTCCGAAACGCGAGGTCGGTAGCATGCCCAACGAACGCCAACGGAACGCGATCGTGTAAGTGCTCCGGCTTCGCATCGCCTCATGGTCCCAATTAGCCAAACATCTTGCTCAAAGGTGTGCTTTGCGTTCTTCGTAGAACTAATTTCTTTATCATGCATATTAATACAAAAAGTTGAAAACTCACTAGAGTATATCGCCCGCAAAGTATGTCTTTTAGTGTGACTTAGATCAAGGAACACTACAACGTCTTCTAAATTGATATCTCGTGAATTGCTCATCTAGTGAGCAATTCATAAAACTAGAGCTGGCTACATACTACTACTACTACTCCTACTACTACTACACAGGAAGGAACGACCCAACCCCTAACACTTTCGTTGACCGCGGAAAAATCGGTTGTTTTCGGCTAGTCCAGGAAATATTTTTTTCCTGCCACAGAATATAATCGATGCTAACATGTAGGGTATCAAATGATAGAGGAAGAAATTGGTCTTTCCAACAGTATTATTTCCAAACAATGGGTTTATTTCGAATTCAATAAAAAAATTATCAAACAAAGAAACATGCATCGAAAAGAAAGAAAGATTCATAAAAACATCAATGCTACTCCGCAATGGTTAAACATTTAAAAAAATCGAAATATACGTTTTCAACGCAATGCCCTCGTACAATAATAGTGGAAATATAAGCTCTGTAAGCGTAAAGATTATTTACATAAATACAAGAATATAGGCACTAGTGCCCATCATACCAGCGCGCGATGCAGGTTCTCGACGCGGTGAAACAAAGGCTGGCTACGCATGTTCCAGGGAAAAAAATTTTTTTTTCTGTTCAACTTTCCTAGCATAATTTGCAGTTGTGGTATTTTTCAATTTGCCTGTGTATTTGTTGAAATGAACAGTGTAGCCTGTTCCCAATTGGCAAAAATCCATAACTGTACCCTCATTTGACCTCTTTCTCGCTCATATACTGCCGAATACCATACCGACCTTCACATTTCACCATTTTCTCATCCACTGAAAGGTTCCGACGGGGTTACAAGATAGCGCAGAAAAATAGTTCATGTGTTGCTATTAAGAAGACACGGGGTGAAGATTCTCGTGGGATGCGACGGTCGTCTTCTTCAGATCAGAGGCACTCAGAAGCCTTGAACCTTTTCCGTGGCATCACTGACGGTGGACGAAGGCCTGGAAATATGTGTCATCGACACCAACACCAGTGCAAGCGCGAGACTTCAACGATTACCATGTACACATGGAGTGAGGCGAACTTGCTCATCTTCTCTTCAGTAACCTCCCTCCAAGGATCCGTCCCTCTCACTGTATGTTGGCTTTTCGAAAGTATGCATCCATGCATACTTATCTGTGTGGTTGCATATCTCTCTGACGACTTCTGCGGTAAAAAACAACACGAAGACGCCGCCGCGCAGCACACCGGAGCGTTGGGTCAAAGTGCACTCCGCGCCGTCTTCGCGAAGAGAACTGCGCTATTTCTGCAGCCGGCGCCAAATGCTCCCGCCCGCACGAAGATATAAGAGCTGTTATTTTAGAACACACCGGATACGTTTACATCGACGTGCGGCAGCGATAAAACGACCCGAGGAGAAGGCGAAACTTACCGGCGATAGCTGCTGATGTTCCGGGGAGGTTTGACGCACTTTCGCCGTCCGTACTGAAGCCTGGCGAATGGAAGTCGTCTTCTGTGTCTGTGGTGCTACCATCAACCAGAGATTCCCGCTCATATTAATCGGAATCCGTCGAAATTCGCCGTTTCTGTGGAGCACTCGCGAGCGGCGTCGACGCGAAGTCCGAAACAACGAGCGCTCACCTACCCGACTGCGAACGAGCTTTAAAAATCTTCCCGTGGTGGAAAAAAACTCGCAAATAAAAGTGATAAAAAACATGTTATTTTATGCTTTGTATTGCGTTAGCTGTCCAGAACCGCTCAGAGAGGGCCAAAACTTGATCTTGTAGTCATCGATAACATACTATCGATGGGAATAGGCGCGGTCACGAAAGTGCTAAGGAGCATAGACCCTAAAAAACTGATCACCCGTTCGCCACTACGATCTCTAGATCAGGAATGAAATATGGACTTCATTTGGACTGCGACTCCGTCTATACGGCGGGGGGCCCTGGCGCGTGCCGACGCAGCGAGGACGATGAAGTCCACGGAGACACGATAGGCTAGCGCGTGGGCCATCGAATAAATGAGCTGGTTTTGGTACCACGTATAGCAGCATCCTTCTTCCTCTCCCGTCACGGTACAACGTCCGCACTTACCGAACTCGGAAGCAACCAGCTATCATACGGTACCATTCGTATGCCTCGACGATAGTTGGAAACATACACGAGGGCACTTCATGCTTTTTTTACCTTTCCGCCGAGAAAGCGCACTTCTTGAAGGCAACACGTTCGATGAAATTTACCAATGACAACTTCAAGCGATCTGCGCCACGAACAGAGAGTACGCAGGCAAGATCAACATGAAACGACTGCGAATTTTGTGCTCAGAAATCATACATGAGGCACATCACCAGCCCCCGATCATCAACTATAAAGAACGTGAAACCGACGTTGAAAACGCTGATCTACACATTGGTGGAGATGTAGGACGCTGTGGCGCAGTTATGAAACGATAAGACATGATACCCACCAAAGCCTTTTACAAAATGATGCGGCTAACAAACTCTCAACAGCACGAAATTCTCACCGAGGTAGTTCACAGACTCACCGCTCCCGACTCGCAGCCTCTGTGGATCTCCTTGGCGTGTGTGGCCAGCTGCGGGAAGTCGTTTGTACATCGTCTAATAATGGACATTTAGAACGGCTACTACAACGGTTCATCGGAAAGCGATCGCAATGCTTACGTTGCTTATGTAAAAGACGCAAAGCAACGCCTGCGATCGGGGGCGTAACTGTGCGCGCAGCCTTCAAAGTGAACGCCACAGGCTAAGGTGGTTTAGAGAGAGCGACCTCAATTCTTTCAAAGTAGCGTTCACGAAAGCGAAATACGTTATCGTGGACGAGGATAGCATGGTGAGTGCTGACGTACTAGCTAGAATCGACGACCGGCTACGGAAAATAACTGCACTGTACAACGAACCCTTCGGAAAGAATTGACGACGTCATGTGCGGTGATTTGCGTCAACTGCCACCCAGTAGGGCAAGTGAAGTATTTCATCGCAGCAAAAGCCGTCAAAACATCTTCAGCGCAGAGGTCACGTGGTACCACCTGGCATACTTCCCGCTACCCGAAGTGGTGGGACAAAGGCAAGCAACGTTTTCTGGTGCTCTCATAAAGATTGGAGACGGAGAAGCACTCACCGACGATGAGTTGAGATGTCGCATACTCGTTTGGTAACTGTGTGAACGAGACCGCCATTCAATACGCAGAAACGATATCCGCAACGATAACCAGTGGATTGAAATGCGCCCAAATAGACAAGTGTTTTGACTCTCTTAGGGACGCCATGATTGGTGAGCAGTTATTGGGACGCGGTTCAATGCCTCTACGAGTATTTTCAGAGAAACCGAATCGAGAGATTCATGTGAGGACACAGTCGAGAGTAAAGATAGCATATTAGAGATAATCAAGACAAGAGAGTGGCTTCACGATTGGGGTTGATGTCGTGTCCCGCAGAAAAATAGAGGCCAATCTGTCCAGCAGTGTAAGAAATAGGCACCACAACAGGTGAAAAAGAGGATGTGCACAACATGGAAGGCAGTTTGTTCCTTGCGCCGTGGTGTGTTTAAAATACCACTGTCGTGCGGCAAGAAAGGCAAACAGAGGCCTGTGTGCGCTGCGAAACAACAGCTCTTAATAGGAAGGCCTTCACCCATCTGCCTGCAGAGGGGTGTGATAGAGCTGCAGCCTGCTTTTGATCAGGACAGAATCTACAAGAAGGGGCTCCGTGCAGAGGGAGATTGTAGAGGCTTCGTCATCCAGAGGGAGGGCTGCATTCATCAGCACTCTATCAGTTTGCAGGAGGGGGAGACAGCCTATCTAGAAACTCACTTGCAGGCAGGCTGAGCGCAAGATTTTAACTTTTTAGGTTTTTTGGTGTCGAGGGGTTAGGTAAAATATTTTTTCCTCAATAAAAAGTTTCAGTTGCTAAGCCTTCCGTGTCCACTTCTTCCTTGGCCGTATTATCGCGCCTTCCGTTATCATGAACCAACACCAACTCGCCAACTTTTACCTTACTGTAGACAACTTCTTTCCCAGAAAATGCACCGGTGCACAACCAGGAAAGAAGAAATCAGGGTCAAAGCTCTCCTGCCAGGATGAAGAGGACAGAGAACATTCGGCTTTCGCATTATGAGTAAGAGGAAAGAAAGCCTTTACGGCAGTAGTAGTAGATTCAGATGACTACTCGGGCGGATGCTATTAAATCAGATAAAGATACGACAGTCGCGGAACAAGTGGCAATGAATAGCATTGGCTTTAAGGAATAATAAGCGGACGCGAATTTACAGTGACTCTAATACCGGTGTCACACGGGCACTTTTAATCGCGATCAGCGCCGATCCGGATTAAGCACGATCCGGATCAGGTGCTGCTACGCGGTCATTTTAATCGCGATCAGGGCACATCGGGATAAAGACTATCGCGATCCGCGCATCGCGCTCTGGCTTACAGATCTCGATTTCGCTGACGTCTGCGCTTTCTGGCCAAGCGCGTTCAAAGCATGAAAACAAGAAAATCGAGCATACTCCAATAAAAACCCATTTAAAAAGTCAGCTTCCATAAAAAAGAAATTGTAGACTTTTTAAATTCAAACAGTATCTAAAATTTCGCATATTCTGCAAGTTGGTATTGACATGCAGTTATGAGAGAAGCAGACGACAAGCTGATGATAAGCAGACGACCGTTGTCTCAGTGCGTACTTCAACTGCCGCACCGTTGGAGCAGTTGGATCCCCTCGAAACAAATTGATTATGAGTGTTGCCCGGTTTTCCACTACGTCGCAGCGTACGCGCACTTCGTGGTCGAATAAAGAGACCTGTGCATTAATTTACCGCTGGCAGAAGCGGCTGGGAGACTTGAGGCGCCGGAAGCGAAACTCTGGCGTGTACAACGAGATTTCCGCTTCTCTGCGACTGTACGGCTACGAGCGTGTGCCATCAGAAATAAAAATGAAGCTTAAGAATCTCACACAGCAATGCACGTAAGCGCAAGAAAAACGGTATTGAATGATGGCTTCCTGAAATTACTTTTGTAAGGGGCACGCAAAGTGTTTGATGCTCGTGCGTTTCCTGCACGAATGACATTGCTAATGAAGGCCTCTATAGAAATATTGTAAGCTGATTTTTTTCTCAGTGACATGTAAATGTTCCTTGTTATTTCGGTTGTTAGAGCACGTGTATATATACCAACCATATATTACCTCAAGGGGCGAAAATATTGTGAAGCTCACTTGGTCACAGTCGCATCATGTAGCCACATATATCATCAGTTGGGGCGTTTACGCTATAGGTACAGTCTACTGTTTAATTTTATGCATTCATTTATGCTTTATGCAGGCATTACGTTAAGATGAGACAAACTACTGGCTCAGGTTCAGTCGAATGGCTCTACTTCATAAAGATTCATTCTTTCTTGGGATGCCTCCCGGTGAACGACGCCACGCTCGTGCAGGAGAGGAGCTGCGGAGAAGGCAACGCTGTGGAAGAGGCATGTGCAATGTTTTTTTTATTAATATTCCAAGTGAAGAAAAGTGTACGACGTTAGCTCCTGTGCACGCCAGTTAGCCATTGACAGGATGTATACGAAATATTTTCAAATGAACAGAATTATTGGACGAGATACATTTTAACGCCCATTGTTTTTCCAAACATTTTTATTGAATTTTTAACATACACTGAACGTCAATCTTGTTTCCCTGTGGCTTTTTTATACAGCTCATCAGCGGTATGCTGTGCGGTGATTGCCAGAAAAACGGTAACCGAGCACACGGGAACCACCTAAGAACCACCGTCAGGAGCAGCTAAAGAGGAGCCGTCAGCTAGTCGTCCAACATCCCAGCTACGACGCAATGCAACGAAGAGAAGGCGTGGCGCTGCCTGAGAATATAGAAGTACTTTGCTCGCAGAGCACAAGCGCATGCGGGAAAGCTTCTAGGCTGCTGACCCCAAAGAAATGGTGTTTGGGCAACACCACCTGAAGCGCCACGAAAAAATGGTGGGTGTAATAATTTATTTTTGTGGCACGAGGTATCTCGTCGCTGGGCGTGGCCTACCGATAGCAGCTGCGTGGCTGTCGCTACTGCGGAAGCCCGGCTTGGCATGACGTCACGAGGTAGTGCCAGGGGTGGTATTTTGTATGCGTTCTAGCACAGAACGGGGGAGGGATCGAACAAAAGGACCAGAGGGAACAAACAGCCACTAGGCGAGCTGGGGAATTCAGGAATGTATCCAGTGCATAAATAAGTGCATAATTATTATAACTGAACGTCAATATTCAGATGCATTGTTTTACGTAGCTTGAGGTTGAAGAGCTCGGTGACTAACAATTAACTTGTGTTAATGTCTTGACATAGCGCCACGTGGTGTCGCAGTCTCAGGAGACGTTCGGTGGTGTCGCTGGCCACCACGCTGTTTCATGCAATGCTTCTAGTATTAGTGTACTTGTAAAATTCAAACGGCGTGACAATTCGAACCGTTATTCAGTTGTCCAAATGGCGCAGCAGTCGAGAAGAGGTGCGCGCGTTGCCGACAACTAAAGAGAATTACTGCTCTAATTTAGGGGAGCAGCATCGCGAGTTAGCCGTACGCGCTAGCGAGCTGACCCCGCGAGTTTACAGCAGAGGACAGGCGTCGGCTGTGGGGCGAGCTCTCCGACGCGCTCAACATCGATGGCCCCGTCACCAACTAGTCTGAAACTCTTCCCACAATGTGCGTGCGTTCGCAGGAGCATGAGCAGAGAGCGTGCCTTCGGCTTTCAAGGGCGTGTGCTGGAACTGACCGGCACACTGCGCCTGACTGGCGTGCGGCCGCTGCACTACCAGTAGGTACGCTCACTGTTAGATAATAATCCGTTCCGAAATTGAGTAATGCCTAATATCTGCAATTTGTGCCCCAAGCAGATGCTCACAGAAATGGCACCATCACATATGCAATAAATTCATGGCTTTTTCGTGTAGCTTCTCAGGAATAAAGTTCGTATTTATATATTAAGAGGAGTTGCCTCTGGAGGCATTCAGGAAAACATGCACTTAAGGAATGGGATCATTAACTACTTGATCATTGCAGGACACTGTTTGTGCGCATCTAGTAGCAGTGAAGTTTGCATAACTGCCGGATGGCATGACATTGTGGTAAAGGAAAGCTGTGCTTTTGACACTTACCAAGAACGATGCACCTCCTGCTCCGATGGAGGTGGCGGCGAGCACAGAGGTGGCAGGCACGACTGCCACGTCAAGTAAGCGGCAGCGCGAAGTGCTTTTTGTGGGTTACATTTTGCCGAATGTGTACACATATGATGGGAAATGTGCACTGCATTCAGTCTTGTACAACTGGGTCGCTGACAGATACAGCAGCCGAGCCGGCAGATACGCCAGTGCTGCTCATTTACAAGCTTCTAGTTCAAATTCACATTTCAGGGGAAAATCCAATTCAGCACACTAAATCAGCATAACTACCTTTACACATATTGTGAGGTGCATTGAAATTCAATTAAACAGTATTTTTTCAGATGCTCCTACTGCTCCACCGCGGCAGCGGCGGCCTGTTCGCCCACCGCGGCAAAGGCGACCTCAGCATGTGGACGTCCTGACGGATATCCAGGCGTAGTGTGCCGAGAGCCTTCTCCAGGGCTGACCTGCTCAGGGTAAGTAGATCCTTGTGTGTTTTGTAGGTATGGCAAGAAAACAATCTTAGCACTCGTCGTTGTGATAGAAATTTAGAATATTTGAAGTACGCCGCCGATTGCGCGTATGTGCCGTCTCATCGCGAGAAGAAGATAACGAGGGCATGTCTCGCGCGAGAGAGGTCGGCTGAGTGCTAGCCTGAGCTGCATGGGCGGGACCCGCGTTCCCGACCAAGTGTGCGGCCACTAAAGACTTGTGCCTGGGTCTTGTGTACCACGGGCGTCGACGGGTTCCTGTGCGGTCAAGCCGTATCCTGGGCCACTACTGTTCTGGGCGACGTTCCAGACCAACCGTTGGTGACAGCATCGCCGCACGGTCGACGTGCCGTGAGTGTGTGAGTGTGCCGTCGCCGCGCCGATAAACGCTTCTCACTAAACGTATAGACCAAAGTGTGTGTTATGTGTATGTGCTTGTTCAACGTGCTCGTCAGTTCCGTCCCGCGTCCACATTAAAGCCTCGACGTTTCTGTGAGACCTTCTTTGTGTGCAAGAGGCCTGAGCCCACTAACAACATCACATCGTTCATGACTGCGAGATACTGTGAGCACAGATAAAAAATGCATGTGTAATTGGGAAACTGAGTCTCAGCTCCCAAGCGAGCTACAGCCGGACAAACAGCTGGTTAGCCCTGA